>NW_020537646.1:34642127-34665517 GCF_003426905.1 Ctenocephalides felis
TTAAAACAAAATAGGCAAAGTAAATCAATAATAGACTAAAAAATAAATGACAAAAATAAATTATGTGTAATAAATACCTTTTAAAGTTTTTTACCTTTTTTAAAAATTTTAATTTAACACTGTTGCAATTAGTATAACAAACCACCAATATTTTTCGATATAACCCTGATGAATTTACATAGTAATTACCATGATAAGAAGCTCATTAGGAGTATTTTTCTTTACTTTATTAGTTATTAAAATTGAAACAATATTTTATACATGTTATTTAATAAAACATTCACTGATTGCGAGAGTTTGTGACCAAAGATAAAATTTAAATTTTAATAAAATAGAATTCATATGAAACAAAGTGCAATAATTTTTAATACTTATTGTTAATAGTATGACTTCTAGGTATTATACACTATAAAAATTTAAGATAATTTTTAATATGGGAGATAATATTAGCCAAAAGACACATTGTTCATTGACGAGAAAGAACTGAGATTGGTAAATTTAATTAATAATTATGTTTATTTTTATTTAATCATTATATAAATAAGGTGCGCATCGTGTTTCATTCTTTTATTTTAATTATTGTATATTATGTTTTGTATAAAGGAAATAAATTAAATAATGATTTTAAAATAAAAAATTAACATCAATTGAAACTAAATTGTACATATCATATATATTTGCTATTTTGATAACCCAGAAAAGAAAAATATTTAGATGTTTTGGATAAATTTATATTATTAAGAATTAATTAATAAAGTTCAGTATATTGTAGGTATATCGAACACAGTAACACATTACCTCAAATATTTTTATTTTACCAATATTTTAAATTCCAATTTAATTAAAGTGCTTTAAAGTTTTAATCAACAAAAAAAAATTAAAGTGCTTTATGATTATATTATCAAAAATTAAAAATAAATACAAATACAAACCGCTAGTTTAAAACTTAATATATAAACAGAGTTCACTGGTTCAACACTAACTTTTAAGTTTTAAAATATGTATTGATGTGCTTCGTTTTGCAATGCAATTAAACAATTTTCATATAATATTTATTTCTTTTGCTTGCTTTAATAATTAAAATTTTGTTTCTAGTCACTTCAACATTTTGGATGGCTTGATAATGTTCTTTTTGCAACAACTCTTGTGATATGCATTTTGTAGGAATATATTTTGGTTTTATAAAAAGGCAGATAATGAACAAGAATATTTAACTGGCGGAAGAAAAATGATGATACACCAATATCTATGTCACTTATTGCAAGGTAAATTAAATAAAGAAATACAATTTTATTAGAATAACAATATGGTCATATTAATATGAGTACAATTAAGCAATTATTTAAGAACATAATCGTGAGAATACTATTATTTTGTATTTTGGAAAGTTGAATTTCATAGAAGATGAAACAAATTCTATCGGAAATAATATTAAGATTAATGCAAACTAAAATAGTACAAACTTAAAGAATTATAATTATTTATATATTCAGAGTAATTTAGTTTACAAAAAAAAAAATATGCAATGCATCTTAAGATTTATAATAAAATGAATTTCATTAAAAAATATATCATCAAGCAGTATTATGGCTTGTAAAATTTGAGATAAAAAAACAGCCTTTAAAGATTAGTTTTGTTTCACTTTTAATGAATTATAATACATTAATAAAAATGATCATTAGACATATGCACATCAAATTATCAGATATTTTAACAATGAGTATAAATTTTGTATGCATTCCTATGGGTTCCGTACCAATGTTTATCCGTTAGACAGCGACGGGGCGCTTACGCGCTTTATATTTCGTCTCTATGCAGTTAAAGCAGTACGATTGCTTTGAAAAAAAGTTCAAATCTTCCAAAATATGTCAAATAAAAAATTTTCAAAAAAAGTAATTTTTTGTCCAATTTATAGTTTCTCGAAAATCTTATTTTTTCGAAGTAAAATTTTTTCAAAAATGTTAATCGTTTTTAAAAAAATAATAATTTTTAAATAATGGTACGGGAAGTTCCAGCAATTTGCCTTAAGGCACGATGCCTTAATTGCCTTAAGACAGAATTCCACTTACAGCTAGTTTTCAAAACAATCGTACTGCTTTAACTGCCTAAAGACGACATGTCAAAGCGCGTAAGCGCCGCGTCGCCGTCTAACGGATAACATTGGTACGGAACCCTAAAAATGTAAACAAATTTATACTTATTGTTAAAATCTCTATAAAATATCTGATAATTTAATGTGCATATGTCTAATGATCATTTTTGACCGGCAGATGGTATTTTTTTTACTTTTTATATTAGATCTCCGAAACCGCTAGACCTGCCTTCGTGAAAATTTGATCAATTCTTCATCTTGTCAATACAAGTAAAAGGTTTTTTGAATTATTAAAATCGGACACACCGTTCTAAAAACTGAGTTACCATTTTTGGCACTTTTTGCCCCGTATCTTCGGAACGGCTAGACCTGCCTTTGCCAAAAACTTATCAGCACGTCTCCTTATCAATACAAATCGAATGTTTTTTGAATTATTCAAATCGGTTGATCGGTATTCCCGAAATCGTCGACGACACACACAAACACACATACATCCATATTTTCTAAGGTATGCCAAAAGATTCAGAAACCTTTGAAACGTAAAGATATATACAAATTTTCATTTTAGATTTTTTTGCGATTAATATAACTTGCCCTACGGGAAGTTAATAAACATATGTATTAATAAATCTATTGACAATGATTGAGGGTTGAAGAAAGGTAACCATACGTCCATGTTTGTCGCGAGCTTTTTTAAAAGCAATATTCGTCCCGGAATTAGATCTTTTGCCCCTGCTTGTCCCGGGTTTTTAATAATAAAATTACAACTATCAATCAAATATCAAAAATAGACAACAAGTATGCGTCATAAATGAAAAAAATGTCGAATACAAAATTCTAAAGACGTTTTTAAATAGCCTCTTGCATTAATAAATTTGAACTCCTATTTTCTATTTCACAAATTTTTATTTTCAAATTATGAAAACGAACGAACGATTGTTTTAAGATAAATATAAAAAAAAATTAAGCAAGACTCAAAAGCGTAAAAAAAAGATTTAGATCGAACAATATAAGATATAATATTACATCATAGATAAAAAAAAGAGTATTACATATAATCGAATGATAAAGTTTTTACTAAAAGTCCGCACTTCTTATTACAAATTATTGATTCATTAAAAAACTGTATTTTATTAAAATATGGCCACCTTAGTTGAAGGCCTTTCCAAGATTAAAGATATGGAACAGTAAGTATTAAGGCAATATCATATATATTAACAATTATGTACCATGAATATAATTTTCTCATTACCAGCTACATATCAGGAATAACTTTGCTAGGATTACCAGCTGATGTTTATATATATGGAATGCAATATGCCTATGTTACTTTAGGATTCATTTTCACAGCCTTTGTTATGAATCATATATATCTGCCAGTATATAAGGAATTACAAATTACATCCACATATGAGGTAATTTTTAATTTCTTTCTCATATTACATAATTCAATTCTTAACTAACTTCTGATATATTTTTCCAGTATCTTGAATTACGATTCAACAAGTATGCGCGTACATTGGGTTCTATGATATATATTATAGGAAATGTAAGTGAAATTTGAATTATCCACAAGAAAAATGCATAATCACATTATTTTAAATGTCTATTTTTATGTAGGTAGCGTATTTACCAATAGTAATGTATATGCCAGCTCTAGCTTTCAACCAAGGTGAAATCTCAGTTTAAACGTAAAACGTGAAATTTAGTTTAAACGTAGCAATTAAAATTAATATTTGATTTTAAAAATTTAATTCCGATTATAATTTTAGTAACCGGTGTAAATATTCACATCATCACGCCCATCGTTTGCACAGTATGTGTATGTTATACATGCATGGTAAGTCATATTCAAATGTTTTTATTTTATTTTTTTTATACACAAAAGCTCAAATATACTTTAGAGATGAAAATGAAGTAGAATTTGAAGATTTTAGTAGAACAATGATTTTGCACTTAAGTGTTTTTCTAGAAATATCAATACCACAAATTGGGAATATGCCTATATATAGTCGTTCAACAAAGCAAAACTTTAGGCAATCTCATATATTATCAAAATTCAGATTCAGTATTTGGTTTCTCAAACCAAAACAATTATAACTGAATCAAATTATTGTTTACTATTATTTTTATCAAACAATAGTAACATAAAACTTTTTAACATATGAGATTTATAAATATAAAATCCATAATTTTAAAAAAATACGAAGTCAATATATTATTACTTGATAATTAAATTAAATCTTTGTTATCTTCAAAGGGTGGTTTGAAAGCAGTAGTATGGACTGATGTCATACAAGCCTTGCTGATATTTGGTTCAATGGTTTTGGTCATTGTAAAAGGTACAATTGATGTTGGAGGAATATCAAATGTGATACAAAAAAATATAGAAAGCCAAAGATTAGAAAAACCAGAGTAAGATTCATCTATTGCAAAAAAAGTTATTTCATTTTAATGAAATTAATATTAACCCTTTCCACTTGCGAATTGTCAAATTTATATGAATTTTGCCGCCGGAGCGGGGCATCCAAGTGGAAAGGGTTAAAATTAATAATTGTATTATCTTTGTATAAACGGTAACGTAATAAGAATTATAGAATCCAGTAAATTTGTGATTAAAAGTCAGAATTCATTTTTAATTTACAAATCCTCGATTTGAAATGATTTCATTTTAACGAAATTAATATTAACTCTTTCCACTCGCGAATTGTCAAATTTATATGAATTTTGCCTCCGGAGCTGTGGCATCCGAATGGAAAGGGTTAAAATTAATAATTGTATTATCTTGTATAAACGGCAACGTAATAAGAATTACGGAATACAGTAAGTTTGTGATTAAAAGTCAGAATTCATTTTTAATTTACAAATCCTCCATTAACCATCTCATTAAATAAAAATTATTAAGTATCTCAAATATACAAAGACACATAGAGTATAGCGAGGCTTAAAGGTCCGCGGGTAAAAAGCCTACCATCGATATCTCAAAAACCAGTAATTTTGAGCATTTTTTAACAAAAATATTTAAAAAGAGGGAAAAGCCATAACCTCGATTCTCGCGACACTGCTATTGGGAAAAACGGCCTTGCTTAAAAATCCATAACAAAAGTGATTTCTTTCGTTGTTAAGTTTCATTAGTTGTGAGCACTGTTGTTTAGTTTACGAGACATTAATGAAATTTTTAAATATACGTTATTCAATCGTTTCATAAGATGTACTGTTAATTTTAAGTTAAATTCAAATATTTATTTTATTAAACCTCTATAAAAACTTACATCTGGGTGGGGTAAAAGGACTAAGTGAACCTTCACCATGGCTAAAGTGTAAAAAATAATAAATAGCAAATGAAAAAATGAGTTAAATCTACTAAAGCAATTTTATAAAAGGTAAATTAAATAAATAATTATTCAACTCAGCTGATGATGATCTTAGTTAAAATGCCAGATCAAGGCTATTTACAGTGTTATGTCTGTGAAAAATGCATTCTTGAAATTTATATTTTGCATTGGTTAAATAATGTAGCTATTATTTTGTAAAATCCCTTTGAAATTAAAATAAAATATTGAACTTATTTTTGCCCTGGCCATCTCAATTTACCTCTATTTGGTAAAAAGCACTGGAATTTTGACCGAACATAGGCAGGTAGTTGCTTCTTTAATATGTGTTAATTGTTGTAATATAATTGGTTTGTTTTTCACATTATAATTGTTCAAAATCAAGTTGGACCTTTGTGCTCCGCCCTACTCTATACATATATTTGTTGTAACTAGAAAAACTCTGATATAAATATTCATAAATGAACCATACAGAGTAATTAATAACAATTTATTATTTTATTAACATGCCTAATAGTTATTTTAAATCGTGTTTAAGTTTCAACCCAGATCCTACAGTGAGACACACATTCTGGACCTGCATGATCGGAGGATGCATTACTTGGTTACATTCTTATGCAGTTAATCAAAATATGACTCAAAGATATTTTGCACTACCCACCTTGAAAGCAGCTAGAAGGTTCGAAATAAAATAAATAGAACAAAGTCATGACCACGATTTTCTGGAATAGGCTTAATTAAATCTACTGCGACTTCATGAATTGAACAAACAAAAATCTATGTTCAACAACATGAATATAGTGTAGAAACAAATAAAACTAGTTGGTATTGGTATTTTACCTTAAGTGAAGTTACATTAACTTACCGATATGTGTAAATAATCGACTTTATCAATAAAAAATAAATAAATGTATGAGTGATTAAAAGTATTCCGAGTGGATTTATTGAAAACGAACGAACACGTTAACTCGGAGTATTTTCTAAAAGCAAATTTTCAAAAATCAATAATTTTTATAATTGAATCTGTTTTCCTTAGGACTTTAATGGTTTAATACGTTCATTAAGACCAAGTGCTCTATCGTTATATCAAGTAAATCATCTTATTTTAATTTTAACAAACGTCAAAAAAACTACTCATTTTCTCAAACTTTGCTGAATTTTTAAAGTTAAACTACTTGTCGTAAGGCCATAATATTTCAGTAAGTTCTATAAGACCTTGATAAATATCGCTAAACTAAGTTCCATAAAATCGGCTTAATTTTTTTTTTCAACAGTTAATTACAAGAAAACGGCTCGGTAGATTTTGACCTAAAACTAATCAGTATCATTCCCAACTAATATCTTTCGAACAGTTTTTGATGTTTTAAAAGCGATTCGGTAGTATGAGCTTAAATGTGGACAAAAAGTTTAACACTTTTTTCCAAATTACAAAGAAACGGCTTGGCCGATCGTCCCACAAAACTGACAAACGATAGTTCTCGTCGAGATACACCGAATGGCTTTTGAATTTTTGAAATCGGCCCAGCAGTTTTCGAGAAACGTCGATTTACGGCAAAAAATCTGTTCACATACACATACACGCATACTTTTTCCAATTTGGTCTCATTCGATTCAGAATGGCTTGAAACGTCGAGAAAACATAAAATTAGCGAATCGGATTTTTTTATGAAAACATAAACTTCTCCTTCGGGAAGTTAAAAATCCTATCAACAAATGTAAAGCTTTGCCCATGACAATAATTTTTACGTGCTTGAGTATGGGTATTCATCCGCCTACAAAGTCTTAAGAAATAAGTATCACGTAATAACCCTAAGTTGTATTTATTTCCTAATTGTATTTGGCAACTAATTATTTTAATGTAATTATTAGAGCATCTTGGATACTTGCCGTCGGAGCAGCTTTATCGATTACGATTTGTTCATATAGTGGGCTCCTCATGTATGCAACATATAGCGGCTGTGATCCTCTAACTACCAAGGTAATAATATTATTAGATATCGAACATTTAGGTAAAGTGAATCGATTTAATTTGATTTATTTGAATTGAATTTCCCAATCACCACTTTACGACTAATTTGTGGTAATGTTTTCAAGTTAGCTGGCACGTGCAAAAGACCAAATGTTACCGCTGTTTGTTATGCAGACTTTAAGTAAATTTTCTGGACTAACTGGATTATTTATGGCAGGTGTTTTCAGCGCTTCGTTAAGGTGATTTTAATAAAATATTTACAACGAGTCTGATTAGATTAGTTATAAAATGTTGTGGATAGTAAGGGTAAATGATATTTGATATTATATCAAATATCAACTAGTTGGTATTGGTGTTTTGCTTTGAGGCAAGTTACATGAACTTCCCGATATGTGTAAATAATCGACTTAATCAATAAGAAATATTAATTTATGAGTGGATTTATTACACATAATTGAAAACGAACGAACACGTTAACTCGTTTCTAAAAGCAAATTTTCACAAATCAACAATATTTGAACCAGTTTCCGTAGGACTTTTATGGTTTAGTTGTTCAATAAAACCAAGTACTCTATCATTATACCAAATACTCGTAAATCGTCTAATTTTAATTTTAACAAACGACAAAAAAACTACTAATTTGCTCAAACTTTGATGAATTTTCAAAATTAAACTACTTGTCGTAAAGCTGTAATATTTAGTAAGTTCTATAGTACCATGATATATATCGCCAAAAAAGTTCCACGGAAATTGGCCTAAATTTTTTTTCAACCATTAATTGCAAGAAAATATCTACGTAGAATTTCACCTAAAACTAATCAGTGATAATGATATATCATTTCCAACTAATATCTTTCGAACAGTTTATGATTTTTTTTTAAATCGATCAACACTTATTTCCAAACTGCAAAGAAACGGCTCTGCCGATCGCTGCACAAAACCGAGAAAAGATAATCTACATCAAAAGCAAACACATCGATTGGCTTTTAAATTTTTAAATCGGTTCAGGCATTTTTGAGCAAATGTCGATGAAAATTCTAATTTTGACAAACGCCAAAAAAACGACACTAATTTTTGCAAACTTTGGCGAATTTTTAAAATTAAAATTGTCGAAATTTTTTTTTAACACTTTATTATAAGAAAACGGCCCGGCCGATCTTTACCAAAAACTAATCAGGTCGATTCCCAACCAATATCTTTCGAAAAGTTCTTGAATTTTCAAAATCGATTCAGAATTGCGGGCTAAAACGTGGATAACTATCGAGATACATCGAATGGCTTCTAATTTTTGAAATCCGTCCAGCCATTTTTGAGAAAGCGTCGATTTACGGCAAAAAAATCTGTTCACACGAAAAAATCAATTAGAAAAATTGATCATGGTGGTATGGTGGTGTAGAAGAAAAGTGAAAAATTTGCACTTACATCATGGACTAACCTTATTCTAGAATTTATTCAATTAAAATCAAGTACCGTCACCGAGCTGTTTTCATCATGATGATTTCAAAGTAATATGGAAGTGGATGTAAGTGTAAATGATTATGTCCTTAATCTATGCCTGAAGCACAAATTATTTATATTAATGGTTTAGTTTATATTTTAGTTTTAGTTTTCTAGTTCAAGAACTCATTAAGATGTTTTACTTTAATACAGTTTACGAAATGATCATTTCAAAAGACAAATTTCTTTCACATTTTGCTTGGCTTTGAGGCTTTTGAAGACAAAATTCTCATAATTTACTTTTTTTACTTCACAGTACCTTATCAACGTGCCTCAACTCAATGTCTGCCATAATCTTGGAGGATTTCGTTCGTCCATTAGCAAAACTTCGCGACCATGTCCTAACAAGTCACCAGATTTGGTTTATAACGCGCTCCGTCGTGATCCTTGTTGGAATTCTTTGCGTATGTTTGGTTGTGGTAGTCGAACGTGCAGGGAGTATTTTTCAGCTGAATTACACCCTTGAAGCTATTACGGGTGGCCCTTTGCTGGGAGTCTTTACGGCCGGAATGCTCATACATTGGGTCAACGAAAAGGTAAGAAAAGAACAACTTTACTAAAAAATAAATAGATAGAAGTTTTGTATAAATGCGTGTTCCCGAAATCGTCGACGAAAATTTGTATCCGAACACACATACACACACATACTTCAATTTTTTCTAAGGTATGCCAAAATATTCAAAAACCTCTGAAACGTAAAGATATATAAAAAATTTCATTTTCAATTTTTTTGCAATTACTATAACTTACCCTATGGGAAGGTAATACAGTTTCACAACCAACACTCAAAAAGATAACAATTCATAGTCATTATAAAAAATATACATCAAATTATATGTTACTTAGATGTGCATGGACTCCCTAATCGGTTTCAATATAATTTTATCTTTAATGTAGCCGAAGAGCATGCGAACTCTGAAAATACTCTTGAATACAGTAGCGAATCCAGCTTTGGCTCCAGGGGGGTCCCATAATTGAATTGTAGTTGACGATGCCTCAATAACAAGTAAAGTTAAAAAAATCCTTAAATTTTAGGAGTCTTTGACTCCGCCGTTTGTCTATAATAAGTTACATATTGAAGTTATATAAATGTGTTTGGTAACAAAATACATAAAAAAAAATCATTATGAAGTCTCCTCAGAGGGGGAGAGTCATGATCCTGGGAACTAAGGTGACCATATTTTTTGGCTTGAAATCCGGGACGGATTATAATCTGTATGAGAGTGGGGAAGGGTTGGTGAGCTAAAAATTTATATGAACATTTTTTTTGTTTCAATTTTCTATTTGATATATATTTAAAAAAAATATTGGCAATCAAAAAATTTTTACAAATCCGGGACAATCCTGGATAAAACATCTAAAACCGGGTCAAATATTGCTTTTAGAAAAAGCCGGGACGCAAGGCGGAAAATCGGGACTGTCCCGGCCAATCCGGGACGCATGGTACCCTTACAGTAACTCAGCCCCTCGATCCGCCACTGCTTGAATATTCTATAAAATTTGCTCATTTAACTCTGAAATATACTTCTTTTATTACATTATTGAGTAAATCAAAATCGCTCTCATAACTCAATAAATTCGGAATATTATAAGTTCTCTACATAAATAATTAAAATATTCTATTCATAGCTACAATGGATTTGTTTATATAGCTCAAGTGTTAAAATGCAAGTGGTAAGAGTTTTAGAACCTTATTGTAACCACAATGTTTCCAGCTATGGTTTCTAGGTTCTAGTGATATCATTTTCACTTGAAAACAGACTAATTATGATTTCAAATTAAAATAGTCTTACGGGACGTTGCTTCAAATATATCGCATCACTATTAAAAAGATATTTAATAATAATAATAATAATAATACAAAAATAATGCATAACCACTGGGGTTACTTACTTGCTATAGATAAACAAGTATAAATGACTTTCTAATTAGTAGGCAAACCATGGTTTGCAGTTGTTGATATCATTAGGTAGTTGCTCATACATATATACAACGAACAAAGAATCATATCTGCAGTTATGGATTAATAAAAATTGATTAACATTATCATTTTATAGGGAGCAATAACAGGTTTGGTAAGTGGACTATTTTTCATGGCCTGGTTAACTTTGAATGCTCAATCAGCCATTGCTTCAGGACACATCAATTTTAAAACTAAATCGTTCAATGTAGAAGACTGTGATTATAATTACAACACGACGTTCTCAAAACAAGAAGAAACTTTAGTTGAAAGGTAACTATAACAATAATTTTCATATACATTAATACTAAACACACAAATAAAAAACAAATATAATTCTGAATACCACAAAATTAAATCTGCTTTTTAACATTATAGTTGGACTTTACCGTAGTATACATAGTCAACAATTCAACTATCTCATACCACAAACGCTATATTTGAGTTTATAGTTTTTTGAAACAATTTGAAAAAAATATGGATTTTTAACAGGCTTGATTTTTTTTAAATAAAATTGTAAGTTGGATTTTAAAAATGTTACTATATATAGAAAAATTTTTAAAATCCAACTTACAATTTTATTTAAAAAAAAATGAAGTCTGTTAAAACTCTATATATTTTTCAAATTGTGATAAATGACTAATTTACAATTAAGCTTTCTAATCGTTTCAGCGCGAATAATCGAATTTGCTCTCAAAAATTCGACTATTCGCACTCAAACGATTAAATGATAATTTAAAATTAAATTTGAATTTAACATGCATATTTACCTTTGACCTAATAGTAGGACAAAGTAATAATATTGAGGAATATCTACAAAATACTGCTGAGTTATATAAACACATATAGAGATTTTTCCAAATCTAGGAATCCTTTATCAAATTATTCTTTTGCAGTCAAATTTTCTTCAAAATTTAAAACATCAATCGTACTTTTTTATAAATTGTAAAAAATCACATTTGTAAAGACCTGAAACATTTTACCATTTGAAATTTTCGATAAGGAGCATTTCATATTATTTGAAATTCCAAACATAGGTAAATATAACATTGATTTTACAACGGCTTTAGTTGCATACATTGTATGTTTTATATATTTCAAATCAAAATTTTATAACAATTATTATATGACTAAATAAAAAATGGCGAAATAATTGTTGGATATGTGTTGCATTTCGAAACGTTTCATACCCTTCAAATTTCCTTTCCAATTTTCAAATTTGATTAATTCAAAGCTAATATCAATATTTTTTATTATTGCAGTCGAATATGCCCATTATTTCGTGTGTCTTACCTGTGGTACAGTCCTTTGGGTGCACTTGTTACTATTATCGTTTCATGTGTAATCAGTTTAGTCACTGGAAATAATACTAAAATAGTCCCCGGATTGCTGGCTTCCTGCGTCAGAAAACGTCTAGTTCAAAATCGTGCACGACACACAGATATTATTGCCGGTAGAGATGAGGTATATTTATATTTTAATTATACTTTAAATTTTGTAATCACTTTACAGAAATAAGAAACTTTAATTATAATATAAGTAGTCGTTAATGGCATTTTGTCTTAAGTTAAGTTGTACGAACTTCCCGATATTATGTGTAAACAATGAACTTTATCAAATAATGTTCAGGTTTACCAACTTTTAAATTCGTGACGTTACAATTTTGAACTCGCGGCTATTTCAAACTTTGACGATGCTTTAATGTATTTTTATCATTAAACAACTTTTTTCAGGATTGTAATAATTTAGAATGTTTGTTAAAATCAAAATCTCTATCGTCATAAAAGTAAATAAATAATCAAAAGACGATCACCAACTGATAAAACAGATTTTGAATATCGGTTCAGGATTTTTTGCTAAAACGTGGACAAAACATTATGCACTTATCTGCTAATTATGAGAAAACCGATCAACCGATCAACCGATCGTCTCGCAAAACTAATTAATGACAATCCATGTTTCATCGAATGGCTTTTAAATTTTTGAAATCGGTGCAGCCGTTTTCAGAAAATGTTGATGAAATTTGGTCCCACACGATTCAGAATGACTTGGAATGTCAGGAAAACAGAACAAGCAAAGCGGATATTCTGGCGAAAACAAACTTCCTTCGGAAAGAAATCAAAATTGATGAGTAAAATCAAAATGTTAAAATAATCCTTCACCAACAAAATATTTGCTTTATTGAAGACAAAACTTGATTAGTTAGTTGTTATATCGCTATAAATTTAAATATTTACCGAAGCAAATTGTATACATCAATTATTAAATACTTTTGAATTATTTTGAATTGTTCATGCATTTTAAAATATGAATAGATTAGTAAAATAATATTGTGTGTAAGAATCATCACAACAGTTGAAGTGTTATTTATTAGTAGAGGTTTCCATGAATAGTACATCAAATGAAAAAATTTTGATCAATCTTGTTGGAATTTTAACTAGTTTACTTATGTTTATATTTCTACCACAAATAGCATTTATATAATTGATGTAAAATAATACATAAAAATAAGAATTTATTTGAACATTAATTAGAATATGTTTTTAGATCGAGAACCTTGAATTAACACAAAGGATAAACACAGAAAATAATAAGTATGTATTTATCAAACTAATATTTTAATATTATGAACGAACTATGCAATATATTTGTTTCTAAATTTTAGGTAACCACAATAAACATGAATAAGTTAATAGAAAATATTGCAGGTGCATTAATGCAATTTCATTACAATAATCGTTATTTTTACTCAACATGTAAGTAGAACAGCAACAACAGATTTATCAATACTGCCATTAGAATTTAGTTACAGAAGAAAAAAATACAAATCAATATGATATAAAATAGGCAGAAGAAGTCATATCATACATATTCAAGAAAACTTCACAAATTGTTAGAAAATAATTAATTTATTGACTAGAATATGTACTAACAAAGAAACATGCAACCACTTATAACACATCACCAACAATTTGATTTCAAAACCAAAACCAAAACCACCCATGTTAAAAATAAGATACATATTTAGGTAAAGTATATTAATTAATTTATAAAATACTACCCAAATTATAATATTTTATAAAAATCTTATTATATTGCTATAAATTCATATAAAATCGTATAAAATATACAATCATTACTTATATTATGTACAAATTAACCTGACCTGGTTTCAATAAATTGTTACATATATATTAAAGGGAAGATTTCGGTGCTGCACCTTTCAGCCTAAAAACAAAAATTACATTATATTTTTATTTAAAAATGCAAAGTGTAAGAAGAAATAATGAGAACTTTAATTTCTACACAAATACACACACAAACTTGTGAAACGATAATCACTATTACCTTGATTCCAAGCAAGAAAACATATGTGGGGATTTTTTAGGATAGGATTTTCTTCGGGTTATCAAGGAATAAAATCATTCGAAAAACCACAAGCAAATATGTCAAAATAATGTGATGTTAAATGGTGCAAATCTGAAAAAGTAAAATATCTTTTATACATGAATTATCAAAAATGTTTCAAATATTGTAAGCTATTTTTAAACTTACACCCAAAATTAGCATTATATTAGCAAAACATAAAACAAAAATAATTAATTTTTAAAGAAATCTCAAAAGTATCAAAATAGTTAAGTATTCACAACCCCTTATTTGGGAAACAATGATTATAAACAAAGCGATGCAACAGATTAACAATTTATAAGTTTCAATCAGAAGCAGCTCGGAAAGGTTTCTAATAGAAGAACTCAAACCAATTTGGTAAATAATAAATAGCAATACTTTACAAATATTTAGAAAATGTATAAATTATAAAACATGTTAAATTTGTTAGGTATAGGATAGTGATAATAAATAAAAACCAAACAAAAAGGGGTAATGTCATATTTAATAACAATAATCCATTTTATTAATACTTCTTATGTAGAAGATATATAAAAAGTAGGAAAAATTTCCAAACATAAAATAAATTTTCATTAAATATAACATGTTCTTAACCATTTCCATAATTCAAACAATTGATACAATATAAAAAAATATAGATTTACCTAAGTTATAACAAATTTATAATCATCTATAATATTATATTTATATTAATAATTAATATATATTTCACAATGGTTGGTCCAGCATTTAAGTATATATAATTTAAAAAAAATGATTCAAAACATATTTAAATAAAATGGTTATATATAGATATCAACATTACAATATAGTATTTAATATTTAAAATTCAAATAGCAATAACATGTAATTTAAAATTTAACATTATTTAAAATCTAACAATAGTGTGTAGTTTTTGACGATCATGAAAATACAAGTAAAAAAACTAGTATTTTTAAGATGATTATTATGTGTATATCTTTTTCAAATTACTAATCATGAAAAGCATGCAAAATAATCAAAACAAACGAGCAAACTCTCACTTATGCTTCATGTAAAAGAACATTACTAAATATTTACCATCTGAGAAGCATTTTAAATCTGATTTATATTTTATAAAGCAGGCACTTACATGTGTTCCGGGTGGCTCCTTATACAATTAAGAAATTCTTTAACATCCATATCTCCAGTGCAAATTTTATGAACAGCAGTAAACAAAGGAAATCTAAAATGATTAATAAGAATTTGTATTGCCAATAATAAATTACAATATCAAAATGTTGATCAAGACAACCAGTATGAAATAATATGTAAATTAAAACAAACTTTGTTTTGTTATTGTTTTTCAAAACTTAAATTAATACATTGATAAAAGAAAACATTTCTAAAGATAAACACAATAAAAAAATAATTTGTAATACAAGTATAAAATTATTTCAATAAATAACAATAAAATCCAATAAATAATAACTTACTTGTCTTGCATGCCACGATTTCTCAGCATAAAATTAACTTCCTCCGCTGTTATTGGTCCTTGCAATTTTTGACCATTCAACATTTCGTCTTCTAATTGTTTCAATGATTTACCTGTTTTCACAAATGCTTCAGAAACTCTACGATTCCTACCACCTGAAAATTTATTATAAAATGTATAGAATAAAAATTAAAAAAAGAAACTCACATGCAATCGCAACCATTCACACACATATGAATATAAATATACCGAATAGTTAATATTATTTATGATACATAATTCAGAACTAAAAGCATCCTTTATTACAAAAAGAATTATTAAATTTTTCATTTATAATTATTTTTAAGCTTGAAAAATATGAAATGACACCTTCTACAGGAAAAGTTAAAAATAAATAATTTATTATTCATCAGTTCATCATAATCATATATTTCATCTAATTATAGTATTATCATTAATAGTCCTAAATTAAATTATACATGATTAAAATACCATTTGTAAAAATGAGTGTATAAATGATCAGTAAAATAAATAAAAAAGGCTATAAATTATATGTACACAGTTATATGTAAATTAAATTGAAATTTTTAGAAACCTTAATCTTTAGATAATATATTACTAGCTTACCATAACATGTAGTAACTAAATCAGCCACACCACAAGATTCGAAGAAAGTAGAAAGTTTACTTCCTGGATAGAAAACATCAACAAAACGAATCATTTCCATTAAACCAAGACGAATAACTGCTGCCTTGGTGTTATCTCCAAGATTCATACCATCTACAAATCCTGCACCACATGCTACTATGTTCTATTAAGGATGGTATAAAATGTATTAGAATTTATTCTTCTCAAATAACTTAATATTCATGTAGAAACATAATTACTTCAAAACATTAAATTTAGCTAGTTACATGGCATAATGGTGTTCTATTAAATTAATACTAATTCAATGTAAATTGTTTTCACCTTTAATGCTCCACAAATTTCTACAGCATCTTCATCATCAACCACAACAACACGGAAATAATCAGTCTGAATTAAATCTCTTAATAAAGGTGCTAAACGTTTATCTCTGCAACCAATTGTGGTTTCACAGAATTTTTCATCTGCAACTTCCCCAGCTAAATTTGCACCCATTAAAACATGACATGGCACCTGTAGGAAATATTTTAATTTATAAAAGATCAAAAATATATTTAATTAACAATAAAAAATATCTAAAGCATAAATATCAAAAGAATTTAGAAGAAAAATATAAACTAAAATATATATTATTATTGAAAAAAACTAAAACATGTGGTAATGAACACGTATAATTAATTTGGAAATTTAGAGCTAAATTTCTATTGTATATAATATTATTTCCAGAGTATATTAAATACCTTTAAATGTCTTGTGATAATGTGAGATATGAGGTCAATACCACCACCTTCTGCTTGATCAAAACCTTTTATTAAAGATAATGCAACAGCAGTTGGTTTTATCTTTCCTGAAATTATATAATTATAAAATATATGAAATATAAATAAAAATATACATCATTTATTACAATTACCTAATAAAGTTGCACACAAGGATCTGACAAATTGATGAGGGACAACAAAAATTAAAATATCAGCTTCTCGAGCAGCTGCAACTACATCTGGTACAGCAATCTTAAAAATAAAACATCAAATTAGAATGTGAGCAACTATTATTAATTTTTACAGCTTTAAATGCATAGGTGTCTAATATTTCCTGAATAAATTATGAAAAACTGAAAATAATGTTCCCAATAATTTATAGAGTTTGCAATGGTAACCGAAACATCTTTAACATGATTCTATTCGCAATTTTTAATTGAAATTAATCTTTTCCAAGTGAGCAAATTGTAACTGAAATATCTTTAACATGATTTTATTTACAATTTTTAATTAAAATTTATCTTTTCCAAGTGAGCAATGCTTTACAATACTGAGTCTGAAATATGAAACCTGCAATCTGAGGTAGAAAAGTAGCAAGATAAGCATTTGCGGTAACATGTTGACATACCATCCATGGATACTCAAAAAACTACATTTATAGAAATAGAATATGAATATACAGGTAACCCCCGCATAACACGCTACACTTCTACAATATGGATTGGCTCTAACACGGTTTAAAATTGAGCAAAACCCTAATAAAATAAGAAATGTAGTAAAACTCATCAAAATCAAACTTTATTTAGGTTTAAAAAATCGTCATGCAATAGCTTAATAAATGTGATTAAACTAATGCAAAAGATAACTAATTTTATATTTATTATAGGAACACGTACATTCTATCAAAAATAAAATCTAGGATTATCCAAACAATTAATCAATTAGTCTTAAACAAAGATCCTTTAAATAAAATGAGCATAAAATTTCAATAAAGATAACTTTGCAAGTGGTAAATATATAAATAACTTTTCTCTAAAAGCAAGTAACCGCAAATATTTTTGTGCAAAAGATAATGCACGTATCTGGAGGTATATCTTGCAAAAAAAGGATCATGTTGGAAAGCTCTTACTTGTTAATTATTATTACTTCCTAAAACAATAAATAAATGTAATAATATTTATTATACATTCATGATATATAGCATGTTTTTTTGAATTCTTGGAATGTAACCCTTTCTTTTGTACTAGTTTCTTGTCCCGTATAACACGGATTAGCATAAAACACTAGTTTTTTTATAGAATGTATCTATCGTGTTATGTGAGGGGTTACCTGTATGAATATAATATTATAAAAATATAAAAAGCAATATATTATTAGTTACATTATTCCTATATAAAAGATTATTTCTTTTATCCACATATATACTTTGTAAAACAACAAATATTTACATAAATAAATTAACTTCTATCAAGATAATTTATGAGATACGAATGATATGAGGTACAAAGTTCAAGTCATAAAGGTAAATTAGAAGATAAGATGAAAATATTGATATTTAAATTATATAACACATCAAAAAGGTGCGATAATTTAGATAAAAATAAATATTTCATATATAGGAAATGAATGCACACAAAAAATATGTTTAGAAAGTACATAAAAACATTCAATTGGATGTTGATTGAATTCATGAAAGAAGTTTGAAGGTCAATTGCACAAGAAAACAAAGATAAAATATATTTTTAACCACAAAAAATAATAATAAATAAATAAAATACTTACCACGTTAGTTGGAAGTTTAGACCTGGCAAATATTTCACATTTTCATGAGTTTCGTTTATGATTTCAGTTAATTTTTTTCCATTTATCATTCCTCATATACATACATAGTAACTTGATCTTCAAAATGAGATAATTTGGCACAATTATGTCCAACAATTTTAGCAATAGCTGAGCCCCTGATAATAAAAACAATAATAATAGAAAAACAAATTATATAAACCGGTATTGTAATTGAAGGTTATAAATTGAATGCTGCTGCTTACCAGTTTCCAGACCCAACGATGCAAACTTTATTTTTTGTCGGCATTTTAATTATTTTAGTAGAAAAATATTTTAAAAATGGATAAAGTAAATATACAAGCACAGCCTTCAACTGAACAAGCGCCACGATAATGCCAATCACTATCCACACGAACAATTATCTTTCTTATGACTGCTTATGACATCCATGCACTTTGCTTCGGTTATCAAGTAAAAACATAGGAGTGGTAATTTGTGGTGGGGCCGATATGTTTCAAATTTCAATGATGCTTTTAATAAATATGATCTTATAAAGAAACAATATATTGTATAATAAATAATCTGTCTGTACTATCGTGTAACAACAAAATGATAGCGACAGAAAACATCAGTGGATGAACTGTTTGACAGTGTAAATGGGACAGCTTCCAGTTCTGCTAGGGACTATAAACCTCTACGCGGCGCTCTCACAGATAAGTCTAAACATTTAACATTTTGGAAAAGGCTAGACGTGTCTTAAAAAGCATAAGCTTCTATAAAAAAGACAAGAGAGTTAAAACTCCTCCAACTATTCGAAATTGGATTAAAACTCTAGAGGGTTTTGAATATATTTGGCAGAAAATAAAATCTCCAGAGATAAAATTTTTGTCAACTCGTAATTTTAACCAAGATCCTCTAGAGAATTTTTTGGTAGTATTAGAAGTCACGGTGTTAATAATCGCAATCCTACTTGCAGTGCATTTATTGGATCCTACAAAAGCCTTGTTGTCAATAAGTTTCATTCTGTTCATTCTTATTCTGCCAATTGTGAGCTTGATAAACTGAAGGAGGTATTGATTCATTAAAAACATTATTATTGAGTAATGCTTCAGTCAATGTTATGTGTGAGTCTAGCTTGAATGAAGATATTCTAACTTTATCTAATGTGAATACTGATGAATTACATTAGAAGAAGAAAGTAGTAGTTTACTTCATCTTCAAGTTATTACATACATGACTGGTTCATTTCCAGGAAAATTTTGAAAAATGTTAAATCTTGCTTGATGTGCAAGACTTATATTTTGGCAACAGAAAAGAGTGGAGATGATTATTGGTTAATAAGGGTTAGGGATCGGACTGGAAGATCTCTTGTCTTTCCTCGTAGAAGCTTTGTGAACATTTTTTCAAAATGCGTTAGAGTTTCAGAACATTTTTTGCCTAAAATTTGTGTGAAGAATAATTTAAAAACATTGCTTAGTTGCATTTTGGATAAACTTGTTTTTAGTCAGAATTTTAATTTTGATTGCCCAATCCATAATTTAAAGTTAATATTTTTAAACCATTTTGTTCCTTATTTTATCAGATATTGGGTTAATGATATTATTCAGCACTACGCGGTAAAATAACTTTCACAAATCCTAGGAATGTTATGAAAACAAAAGCTTTATTGCGTTTTGATAAAATGAGAAAGAGACAATGGCAATTCGTAACACTAAGCGTGGCCTGCGCTAATTTTGTTTTCAGCTGGTAAAGCGGAGGTTTTAGTTGGTATTATTGTTGAGTCCAACATACCCAGACATAGGGTCTGGTCTGGGATGCGTAAATGCATTTCCTTCGCTATACAAAATAAAAAAAAAAAAAACTCGTATGTATATATATATATATATATAAATATATTTCACTTAATATATTTTTACCGCTTATGAATTCTTTTCAGTCTCATTGCAGCAAGATGACATTCATGTGGATATTTATTTATTGCATTTTATTATCGTTTCTAATTGTGTTTCTGAATATATTATAATTTATTGATGATGATTGTATTCTATTCCATTATATTATCATTAAAACCTTTCATATATTATAATTTATTAATCACTGATGATTGTAATTATTAATACACCACTTTTACTTATTGTAGTAACAAATTAAAATTCAATACAAGTTGTTATGACAAGTTATGTGTGTTTTGTATTTAAACCTGTAGTCATGTGTGTTTTTTCTACATTTATTGATTTGATTTGATTCCAGCATATATCATAATATATACTCTTGATTGAAATATTCTTATTATTACTTAATATATTTTTAATTTATAATTATATTTTCACAAATTTTATTACAATTGCGATGCAAAATTAAAATTCTAACAAATTATTTTTAAAATTATTTTTTTTTATTGATAGTGCAATATTTTTAAAGTACAAATATTTTTATTTCAAATTTTAGCGCTTCAATATGAATGGCGATTGAAGCGCCATTGCGACCGTAGCAATAACTAATTTTTTTGAACCTAAATATCGCGAGAATGAAACGTCTATGGGTGCGTTCGACTTGGACGCTTACGCGCTGTGAGCGCTCACGCTTATAAGCACGAATTTTTAGCGTTCGACTTGGCCGATAAGCGCTCAGAATCGATAACTAAATTCCGTTCGTTTTGGATACTGTGAGCGTCAATAAGCATCAAAATGGCGGCAACTGGCGGTAACGGTAATTGTGTAAATTTTTACTTTCTGGATCATTCAGCGGGATTATAAACAATTTAACAATTAATAAATAAATGAAATTTGATTTGCTTATGCTTAATTCATATTAATATTAAAATTAAAATTTAAAATTATTTAAAATTAATTAAATTTAAAATTAATTAATATTAATATTAATATTAAAAAATAAATGTGATATACAACTTGGCATTTTTGCGGGATTATAAAAATTCAACAATTAATGAATAAATGAAATTTGGCTAGCTTATGCTTAATTAATAGTAATATTAAAATTAAATTTAAAATTATTTAATATTAATATTAATATTAAAAAATAAATGTGATATACAACTTGGCATTTTTGCGGGATTATATAGAATTTAACAATTAATAAATAAATGAAATTTGGTCAGCTTATGCTTAATTAATAGTAATATTAAAATTGAAATTTAAAATTATTTAAAATTAATTAAATTTAAAATTAATTAATATCAATATTAATATTAAAAAAAATAATTGTGATCTACAGCTTGCCATTTTTGCGGAATTATAAAGAATTTGACAATTAATAAACAAATGAAATGACAGATAGTAAAAACAACTGACGCTCACGCTCACGCTGCCCTACCTCTGTGGCGTGAGCGTATGTGAGCGCAAAATATGTGCTACGAGCATCCTACGATGGTGCTACGAGCGTGCTTATGTGACACTCACAGCGCCAAGTCGAACGATGAAAGCGCGCTCACACGGCGCGCTCACAGCGCGTAAGCGTCCAAGTCGAATGCACCTATATTATTATGGGTGCGTTCGACTTGGACGCTTACGCGCTGTGAGCGCCTCACGCTTATAAGCACGAATTTTTGCGTTCGACTTGGCCGATAACGCAGATCCGATCGAAACTCAAATCCGTTCGTTTTGGAAACTGTGAGCGTCAATAAGCATCAAAATGGCGGCAACTGGCGGTAACGGTAATTGTGTAAATTTTATTACTTTCTGGATCATTCAGCGGGATTATAAAGAATTTAACAATTAATAAATAAATGAAATTTCGTTTGCTTATGCTTAATTCATATTAACATTAAAATAAATTTTTTTTAATTTTAAATTAATTAAATTTAATTTAATAAATATAATATTAATATTAATATTAAAAAATAATTGTGTTATACAACTTGGCATTTTGGCGGGATTATAAAGAATTTAACAATTAATGAATAAATGAAATTTGGTTAGCTATGCTTAATTAATAGTAATATTAAATTAAAATTTAGAATTATTTAATATTAATATTAATATTAAAAATAAATGTGATATACAACTTGGCATTTTTGCGGGATTATATAGAATTTAACAATTAATAAATAAATGAAATTTGGTTAGCTTATGCTTAATTAATAGTAATATTAAAATTAAAATTTAGAATTATTAATATTAATATTAATATTAAAAAATAAATGTGATATACAACTTGGCATTTTTGCGGGATTATATAGAATTTAACAATTAATAAATAAATGAAATTTGGTTAGCTTATGCTTAATTAATAGTAATATTAAATTGAAATTTAAAATTATTAATATCAATATCAATATTAAAAAATAATTGTGATCTACAGCTTGCCATTTTTGCGGAATTATAAAGAATTTGACAATTAATAAACAAATGAAATGACAGATAGTAAAAACAACTGACGCTCACGCTCACGCTGCCCTACATCCGTGGCGTGAGCGCGTTGAGCGCAAAATATTGCTACGAGCATCCTACGATGGTGCTACGAGCGTACTTA
>NW_020537646.1:34666517-34687782 GCF_003426905.1 Ctenocephalides felis
TTATAAAATATAAAAAGCAATATATTATTAGTTACATTTATTCCTATATAAAAGATTAAGTTCTTTTATCCCACATATATACTTTGTAAAACAACAAATATTTACATAAATAAATTAACTTCTATCAAGATAATTTATGAGATACGAATGATATGAGGTACAAAGTTCAAGTCATAAAGGTAAATAGAAGATAAGATGAAAATATTGATATTTAAATTTATATAACACATCAAAAAGGTGCGATAATTTTAGATAAAAATAAATATTTCATATATAGGAAATGAATGCACACAAAATATGTTTAGAAAGTACATAAAAACATTCAATTGGATGTTGATTGAATTCATGAAAGAAGTTTGAAGGTCAATTGCACAAGAAAACAAAGATAAAATATATTTTAACCCACAAATAATAATAAATAAATAAATACTTACCACGTTAGTTGGAAGTTTATGACCTGGCAAATATTCACATTTTCATGAGTTTCGTTTATGATTTCAGTTAATTTTTTTCCATTTATCATTTCCTCATATACATACATAGTAACTTGATCTTCAAAATGAGATAATTTGGCACAATTATGTCCAACAATTTTAGCAATAGCTGAGCCCCTGATAATAAAAACAATAATAATAGAAACAAATTATATAAACCGGTATTGTAATTGAAGGTTATAAATTGAATGCTGCTTACCAGTTTCCAGACCCAACGATGCAAACTTTATTTTTTGTCGGCATTTTAAATTATTTTAGTAGAAAAATATTTTTAAAAATAAAGAAAGTAAATATACAAGCACAGCCTTCAACTGAACAAGCGCCACGATAATGCCAATCACTATCCACACGGACAATTATCTTTCTTATGACATCCATGCACTTTGCTTCGGTTATCATGTAAAAACATAGGAGTGGTGTTAGGTGGTGGGGCCGATATGTTTCAAATTTCAATGATGCTTTTAATAAATATGATATTTATTGTATAATAAATAATCTGTCGGTACTATCGTGTAACAACAAATTGATAACGACAGAAAACATGAAACGTCAAAATATATATGAACTTAGTATTTTGACGTTTAATTATTTATTTCAATCAAGGACTTTATATAAGGTTGTCAAATATCTCCGCCTTTTTGTATTGAATAAAGAGCAAAAAAGCGGAAGGGAGATATTTGACAACCTAATATATATGTCATGCCATCCATTCAAGCAAAATTACATTTTTTAAATAAATATTATTTTTTATATATACTTAAATTTATATTTATTAATTTTCCATAGGGTAAGTATTGTAGTAAACGCAAAAAAAAAATCGAAATTGAAAATTTTATTCATCTTTATAAAGATGATATGTTAGAAAAAATGGATGTATGCGTTTATGCATCCCAAACTAGGTCTTTTGTCTGGGTATTCCGGAATCCGGACTCAATACCGCTTCATTATAGTACCATCAGTCAGCCTCACAAGGAAACCCTCAGGTTTACTCTTCTGAAATTTTGATGAAACTTCGCATACTCTTCTTTTATCTATGCTTCGTATGGTAAATAGAGCTGATGATCAAACCGGGCCTTGTAAAATATTATAGGCTTATGAGAAGTGGTTTAATTATAAAAACTAATTAAAATTGCAAAGAATAGACCGTGCGTTATGTACGCGCAATAGTGCACATATAATACCTCTGTTTATCTCTCGTCCTCCCATGGGGGGAGGATATAGAATGCTATAATGTATGTATGTGTGTTTATGTATGTATGTGCGAAAAAATAAAGTTTGAATGATTCCAAAAACATTCGATTCCTATTGATGGGTAGAAGTGCTCTGTTTAGTTTTTGGCAAAGGCAGGTCCAGCTGCAAAAAATGGTAATTTAGTTTTTGAGAGAACGGAGCGTCCGATTTGAATTATTCAAAAAACATTTTACTTATATTGGCAAAATGAAGAACTTTATTATTAAATTTTTGAATAGGCAGGTCTTCGGTTTCGGAGATACCAAAGAAAATTTCCAAAGGACATTTTAAATTATGTGAGCTCACTTATACATTAAACAAGCGATTTTAATGTTTGTATTTTGTTCAGGAAATTGAATTATCACTTAGGTTTTCGTACCAATATGCACAAAATAAAAAACTTTCCAAAATTCGAGATTTTTCAAAAATTCATTTTTTTCAAAATTTTAAAATGAAAAATTAAATTTGTATAATTGCTTATTTTCCCTAATAAACTCTTATATTTTGCCTATAAAATACAAATTGAAATTGTTACAGCATTAATAATAATCTATTTGAAATATTTAAAACAATTATTAATTATTGATCAAATTTGTTGATTGATTATTTTTATTTCTCGAATCTTTAATTCCAGTCGGGAAACCAGATTTAATGTGATGTATTTATCACTTATTACAGCAAGATATATGTATAGTCTTCAATGCCGAAAAAAAGATATATATGAAAATCATGATTAATTATACTATAGCAATTGAATTTCAAATATGAATCTCATCAGATATAAAAATAGTGCTGGTAAGAAGAACCATAATTATGATTTAAACCTTGTTTTAATAAATGTTTCTGTATATTGAAAATGCATATTCAATATATGGAAACATTACATAATAATAATTGTTATTAATATTAACTAAATAATAATTATAATTATTGTGTTCTGTATTTACTTACATTTGAAAAATTAACTTTATCAAAATTAAAAATATAAAATAGTTATAACAAATATTCTATTGATTTTCTAATCACATTTCTGATTAATTTTGCTTGCTCCTGAATATTGAAATATCTCAAGCAAACATTAGGAAGCTTTCTTACTAAAATGATCATTCTTCGAAGAACGCCTTGTAGAATGCAATTGATTATCAATTAGATTTGTTGTCCCAAAGGATAAAATTAGTAAAATTGGAGGTTTCAGAGTGAAATTATTTTAATCAGATCTAACAGGATTGAAGTTTCAATTTTTCACTATGTTTATGAATAAATAAAATACACTTAATTTGCTAATATTAATTAATAAAGAATTGGCATTTTTTAAAATGAATTGTTATCTCCCAAATGTTTAGTGTCCAAAATTTGGGCCCCAAATATACCTATAATATACATAAGTAATAATAATTGTTAAGAGAATTAGTTGTAGTATCATTAATAGAGTTTAAATCGAAGTATTATAAGCAATATTCGAAATTTTCATGAATCTTTAAAACAAAAATACTTGTATAAAAAAAGCATATCTTTGTGAATATCAACCATGAATTGCAAATTTGCACAAATAAATTTATCAGATCACATTTTTGATATGCATGTTAATTTGTTAATAAATATTTTTTATTTGATTTTCTTCAAACATTATAAGTATCATAATATAGTTGTACAAACTTCAATAAATATTAAAATATAATAGACAAAATAGACTTAAATTATTAAAATAATTCATGCTATAAAGCAATGAGGTATTAACTATGCATTCGAATCAATGTTTTATACACATGACAAACATAAATGTGAAATATCTGGTTGATCGTATCTGAAATAAAAATAGTTCTAATTATTAATTAATTTTAAATAATGAATATATGAAAAAGAGTACTTACACAATTATAGAACAGGTTTTGCAATACAAATTTTCACATTTATTGCATTGAACAATACATTCGGCACACTTGTTTTTATCACAGAAATAGCATTTCCACAATGCATTATCATCACAGTAAGGAAGAGAAGTCTTCTAAAATGTAAAATAAAGGTTTATAAAATATATTATATAAATAATGAAATTGTGGATAGACAAATATTTTGATTTGCTACGAAGAATTTGTAGAAAATGCATATGAATGTTTCCACAAAAGCAGTAGAAATAAAATCATAAAATTATAAATAAAATAAAAGAAAGTCTATTGTCCTGATATCAATTACAATTTTAAATAATTATAGTTATTTTCTCGAGATCTAATAGGAATCAATTATTTATTCTTTATAAACTCTTGCGAAATTTATTGTAGTATTCGACTCTTATAGATAAACTAACAATAAGCTAAATACTTTTTCAAAACTTTGTCAAAATTTTATACGAGTAAGTTATTAATAAAATTATTATTACCGTCTCCGCATTGTTTTTGTTATTCACATTCTTCTCTTGATTATTATTATTTTCTATTTTACTCAAATTTTTAACTCCATTAAATAGCATGCTCGTGGTTTTATCTAAAAATAAATGATAGAAGTCGATCACTATTTCAAATAGTATTATGAATGTTTTTTAAATATACCATAGATAACCCTCATTTTTGTTGCATTGTTTTGCTGTTGTATTTTATCACTAACATAAGTTTTATATTGAGGTTGTAAATTTTCGTCTTGAGAACGCTTTCTCTTTGCCATTTTATGAAATCAACATAAAAACATTTGAATTAAAGTACTTTTGAGACGAAAATAATTTTCCAACTTACTAGTTAGCTTTATTTGCGGCAAAAATTAAATTGTATATGACACTGACGCAAATATTTGACACCTGTCAAGGCACCTCCATAGATACCTATCTGTTGCATATAGATGCGCCACTGTAGATTGACAACATAGATATAAATATAGAGCGGATACTTTCAATTAACGGAATACGTTAGATTAACGGAATACATCAGATCCGTTCAAGATTTAAATATTGTTCAAATTTCGTAAAATAACGTCCGAAATGATAATTGTAAAAAAATGTATGTAATCATAATTATTATAGCGTAATTCTATATCAACTTGAAATTTTGATGCAAATGAAATTAATTCTTGCATTCATTTTATAAATCAATAAGCACAGTATCTAATTAAAATCACATTTGTAATTTGTTGGTTTGGTTTTACATAGAATAAACAATGTTAATATTAACTTTGAAGACATTCATGGACGAAATTTATTATTTGATTAACCAACCATTTTATTAAGTTAATTTTATACCTCGATGATGAAAAGTAAAAAGCAACCCTGAGTTTTCATCACGTTTAATAAGATTATCGATATTTTATACAAGAATTTGATCAGTCATGCTAAAAGTGCTTTCTTTAAAAAAGGTGATAGAGTAGTGCTACTTCAAATAATAATTTTAAAAATATAGTAATACTAATAATTTGTTGTATAGTGTAACCGAAGAATACCCTTAGAGTAAAATATGATTTATTCATTAATATTTATTAATTAAATTAACTTTAATTGAATGATTATTATCAAACTTATAAATAAACTATAAAAGATCAATTCAAATAGTGTTATTTGTAAAAAAATAATAAATTAAAAAATAAAAAAACTAGTGAATCATGTTTTGAGAATACACAGTAAAATTTTTGAAATAAAATATTAAATATTTTTGAAATGACAAGCGATCTCCAGGGGCGCCTAAGAAAGGTCCTCCACTGCTGGAATGATTGCAGCCTTCTAGGTTGATAAAACCAAAAAAAAAAAATCTTGTGAAACTAAAATATATTGTCTGTACGATGACCCTCGGAGAAACAAAAAAATCAAAAATTTACAAAATGGCGGCGTGTTGAAAAAAAGTTAATTTTTTTCCAAAATTTTGGTCGTTTTTAGCCTGCCAAAATTCGATTTTTGATCAGATCAAATACTGGAGGGTCATCGTATGGAGAACTATATAAAGGAGATACAAAAAAAAAATGATAGCGATCGGACCATTTGTCTCCGAGTAATCACTCTAGCAAATTAAAACAATACTGTTTTGAGAAAAACACATTTAAAGATAACATGATCGTTAAACTGTACACTGATGCAAATATACTGTTTTAAAAAACCCGTGACACAAGGTAGAAATCTGGTCAACCTAATTGAATATATGTTCAAAGAACATATACAACATATACAACTTTTAAATATACTACTAACTCATAATTAACTGATCTTCACAAAAAATAATATCTTAAGATGTTATTTTTTGTAAAGATCAGTTAGTAATATATATAAAAATATAGTTATAACAATTTTGATATCAAAACTGACCTTATAAAAACAAATTAGTAACAATTTTGGTATCGAAGCTGCCAAAATTGGTCGAAGCTACCGAAGACATTGGGTGAATGACGCACGCAAATGGGCGAATTAAAATGCACGTGAGCGGTTAAACGCATGTTAAACGGTTAGTCAATCATTTTTTAATCCAGTAGAAGTTGGTTCTAAAATTCAACGTTCATTATATCATAAACTAATATAAAAATGTATATGATGTACGAAATAATATATTACATTTATCAATAAAAAATATTATAATTTTAAGAGCGCGTTTCCACTGAAAGGAGAAAGAAGCTGGTAATGAATTTAAATGAATAGATCCAAAATATTATGTTTGCTATACTGGTAAAATAATTGTTTTAAATTTTTTAATTATTATTTATTTATTCATTAGCAAGCCGTAATCAATAATATTAGATATTATTTCAGGCTCTTGTCAAGCTTATTCATAATTAATATTAAAATGATAGTAATTTTATAATAATCACAGTAGATGCACAAATTTCGCTTCTGAAAAAAAGAGCTAAAAAAATATCATAGTTTTCTTTTAGAATTTTTATGATTTTCAAATATGATAAAAACTGAAACATTTGGCAATATCAGGCAATATTCTGCACCAATGTCCAACTGTTGAACGATTGCATAACAGAAATGATAATTTTCAGTGCGTGGCTCCAATCCGGACAGACGTGTGGAGAACCCTAAACGTTATGTTGTGTTAGATATAAACCAGCATTGCACAATTGTGCATCGTCGTTGCTTTGCATCAATTTGCATTTTTATTATAGTTAAGGTCACCCAAGTAATTTGGCGAAACATGAGTGAAATATTTCAAAACTGAACTATGTGATATTAAATTAAATAAAACATTTTATTTTATTTTAATCAATTTTAACTGTGGATTTTATTTAATTTTTTTAAAACAAACCGTGCGAAAAAATGTCGACCAGTTCTGCATATCTAACGCCCAAAGTCAAAATTAATGATGAGGATTCCTTGGATTCAGATCATTCGGATAATGTGTAAGTAATATTTTTTTTTATTTATAATTACGGTAATAATTATTGGTTTTATTTGGTACCTGATAAGAATTTTTTTTACAATAATTATTCATTTTGAATGTAAACAATAATTTATCCAATGTCAAGTATCTCAATACGAATGAAAATCGAATATCGTTTTTATTTCCCTTGATTTATACTTATTAGATTTCTTGCAAAAAATATATAATGAAATTATTTCAAAACATTTTAAAATACGTTGAATGAGGCGATTACTTACTAAGCCATTATTGGTTTTAGTCTTGACGATTTAGGATTGTTTTTTCTAATGATTTTATTCTTCGATCCGTTTATGCAATTTTATTTTTTTCATTTTCACTTTATTTTAGCAATCGAAAATACAATATTGATCATTCATACAAAATGTGCAGAGATTTTTAAGAATACTTGCTGAAAGGAAAACATTTTGATAAGATATTAGTACCGGAGAATCCGCTAGGAATAAAATAATAGATTTAGGATTATTGATTGAAATGGTATAAGCAATATAAATTGATTTAATTGATTTCATGTACTAAATATAAAAAATGCAAGTTACGTAAAAGCAAATTACCTTGTAATTCACCTTACCAAATTTTACATAATGATAAAATTAACTATTGCCATTACTTATTAAACCTTTATTAAATAATTCTGCGTTCATGATTTAGGATTGTTGATTAAAATATAATCATAGGAAATTATTAAATTAACTGGTTGGACGGGTTGGACTAAATATAGAATATAATATTACGAGTTACGTAAATGCAAATTTGCGAAATTACAAAATGTGGTTCACACCACATTTTACCTTACCCAATTTTAAATTATGATAACTTACTACAAATTCTAGACATTAAAATTATCTAGTGATAAAATTGCGATCTACAAAAATCAGTTTTCTAAAAATACACATAACGTTCTAATAATATACTTTACATTTACAAAGTAAACTTCCTATTATTACCAATTGAGTATATAATTAAGTTAGATGTTCGTAATTACTAAGGCAAATACCACTAATATATAAGTTCATAATGGACTACATGTGCCAGCGCTTTGAATCAATCATCGATGTTAATTATTGATCTTAACTAAAACTAATCATATTTTTCGAAAAAATGTGGATGTTAAATAAAATGATATTTTTAAGGTATTGCATTGTACAACATTTTAATAGCACACTGTTTACCATTTGTTTACCAGTGATGGTAAAAGACATATTGAGGCAAAAATAATAAACAGGAATCAGTGGACTTCATTAGAAGTGAGACCTTTTATACTTCTGTTTTGGGTATTGCAAAAAGTATAACAGTCTCGTTGAACATTCTAATAAACAATAAGCAAGGAAGTTGTATCAAATTTATTGTAGAAAAATTAAAAAACAATTTAGTGACCTATTTTAAATATACGAAAAAGTAAAAATCCAAATTTTGCTTTACCTATTGTGTACTCCAGTAGTAGGAGTACTGTATAACTGAACGTAGTTTTTAGATTATCTTTGTTTTTCGACTTAACAATTGATTTAATGCCTTCGATGATCAAGCAAATAAAAACCTATCACTGTGAGTCATAAATAAAATATTTAACATTAAACCTACCGACAATTCGTGTATACCGTGCAATTAATTACCGTGCGCGGTCAAATTGACCTGCAATTGAGAAGTTATTTATTTCATTATTTAATTCAGATAATGTTTGTATAAATATAAAATGAAGAAATTTTCATGAAGTTCCATCTAAAGATATTTTTATATAATTTCTAAAAGAAACTATGAGAAAAGAAATTATAATAAATATTTATACAGTATGCCATATGCATTCACAATATACTTTATTTGGCTTTCTCCCATTATTTACCAATTATTTTTGACTGTGTTAAATTGATTTAATACAGTAAAGTAAATATATTTGTTGTTTCACCAAGCCAAACTTATGGACAGTGTTGATAAAAAGTAGATTTTCTTGAGTTACTAAAACAAAAATTTGTGCCTAAAAATGCTTTTACTCGTCTCCCTATACACAATTTACGCATTTATCCAGCTAGGATCAAGATTCAGAAATATACCTAAAGTTGCCACCTACAAATTTTCGACTTCATATTACAATTCTTAGCCATCTGGTCTGTCACATTTTCACCAAACAATGTACTAATACAAAATCTAATAGTTTTCCGTGCATTTTTCCTGATTTTTCCTATATCTATTGAATATTTTTTAAATCTTGGGATAAGCAACTTTTTGGTTTACTTTTATACATCGTGGGAGATTGGGTTTACTTTTATACATCAAATTTCAATAAAAATTTGATTTATAATCAATAACTTTGAAATTTATGAATAAATTCATCAGTTTTAGAACTACAAACTATCCAATTTAAGAATTGAACAATCTCTTCTTATCATTTCCCAAATAGGGATATCCATTTATATATATTTATTATTGCACCCAAAACTTTATTTTAAATTTATCTGGTTTATTTGGTATATTTTGTATAAATTCGCGCATACATTTCGACGGAAACAACAACCGAAATAAGATTATTATCTACCGGTGAAATTGACCTACCACGGTAGTTAGCCCACATAATTTTTTTTTCGAAAACTAGTAAAAAAACAACTAAAATCAAAGCGCGAACAAAATAACATTAATACATTCTAAGAATTGTCATATACTTTGATAATGGTATTTCAACGTTTAAAGTTAGATGCACAGTTTGGAACGGTCACTTTGACCGGCGTTGGTAGGATTAGTGTTAAATTAAAACATTTCAATATATTACGCAGGTGGTCTCTGATTCACCTGCCATTGTTATTGACTGGAGAAATCCTTTTTCAAAACAAACAATTTAGAATTAAATATATCTCACGTTGATATTATAAAATTTCTCAGAACAAGATCACGCGGTAATGAAGACCCCACATGGTCGCGCAATGGTTTAAATCAGGGCTTCTTAAACTTTTGTCCTTTGTGACCCCATTTACAAATGCGACTTTTTTGGTGATCCTACTTATGATTGCGAGTTTTTTGACAATCCCACACATATAAAAAATTAAATTAATATTTCTGAATGATTTATTACAATAAATATATACATACGAGGTGTGTTCAAAAAGTACCCGGAATTACTAATAATTAAATTTCGCGGGTCTGGAGTGTCTGATTGTCAAAATTTTTTTTTTATTGTGTTGGTATACATGCCCCTAAAGTATGATGAAATTTTCAGCTATATTCACTGTTTACTTTGTCTGTGGTAGTCGCTAAGGTTCGACGTGTTTTTCTGAGCTCGGCGATTTTTACAATGGAAGAATTGAAAAGTCAAAGAATTTGTATTAAATTTTGCGTAAAAAATGAAATAAAGTGTTGCAAAGTGCAAAAATTCACCAGATATGGCTCCGTGTGACTTTTTCCTATTCCCAAAGTTGAAGAGACCCATGAAAGGACGGCGGTTTTCCTCGATTGAAGAAAATCGCTGAGAGTGCTCAAGGACATATCAAAAAGTGAATATCAAGGATGCTTCGAAAATTGGAAAAAACGCTGGCATAAGTGTATTATATCTGGGGGGGACTACTTTGAAGGGGACCACATTAATGTAGACGAATAAATAAATATTTTTTTGAAAAAACGAAAATTCCGGGTACTTTTTGAACAGACCTAGTATACATATGAAAATCTAGTTTGAGAATTTGTTGAGAACATACGATGTTTTAAAATAGTATAAATAATTGACAATAAAATCTTTCGCGGTTCCAGAATATTCCCACGCAACCCCATTTGGGGTCGCGACCCATAGTTTAAGAACCCCTGATTTTAATGCTACCTGTTAATTCATCGCGTCCAAGATTGTTTCTTGTAAATAACTAAAATAATTTTGATCATAACTCGTTCCTAGAAATGAAATAATTCATTTAACCATTGATCATTTCTTAGAATAGTTCCCCTTTAAATAATGTAATAAAATTTGTAGTTAATAAACAATGCAATAATGATAACTACCAATGCAAACGACAACAACCATTGTTTTCTATCATATGACACAGCAAGTTGGAGAACCTCAGGGATATTTCAATAATTAGTTTTCCATCGTTTTACATAAATATGAATACGCGATTGATAGCAAAAATAGTATGTATACCATTTTAGACGTAGTTGTTCAAAGCACATTCAATTGAAATAATAAAAATAATAACGGATTTCTAAACTGCATTGTAATATAAAGCAATTCCAAAATAAAAATACTTTTTTATAAATTAGTTTCGTTAAACACCTAATATTTGCATTTGCATTTAATTTAAGGAATAACTTCATTAAATTCAAATCCTTTAAGTTCGAAATAATTTTTTTTTCCTCTTTATTTTATATCGTTTAATATATAACTAGAAACTATTAATTTTATGATCTTTAAGACCAATGACGTAGAACATATTCCGCTATTACGATGCACTTAATATATCCAGAGGATACATTAATCTGCGAGTTAAGAATCAATTAAGGAATTAATTTTGTAAAATGCGCACTGTCAGCTTATGCAATTTATATATGTATATTTCAGTATATGGCCATCACTGGACATCGTACAAAATTTTTCAAAAACTGGTTTTTATCATATTTATATTATCACAAAATACAAACTGACCGTGGACATTTTGGTCACAGAGCATTGTATTTTATTTCACCATATAATTTATATAAACAAAGTGAATTTAATTCTTCATGCTTTTATTAAAAGTAATCTATTTATAAGCAAGTTGCATTAAGCTAATCAATAATAATTGAGATTCTGCTATTTAGGTGAAATGTTCATCTATTTGAAATTGAAATATAATAAATGCGATTTCAATTAATGTCTTTCAAACATACTTCCAATATCTATAATTGTATATATTAAATAAATATATTAAAATATTTTTGAACATATTATTTTATCAATTTCGGGTTCTGAAAATGTATTTTCTTTAATTGCGAACGCCGACTGTAATCAGTAGCTAAACGCAAAACACAAAACGTGCATACGTTTCGGAATAGTTTCTAATTAAAATCGCTTAAAAGCGTGGCAAAATTATAAACTTTAATAGTTTTTTTTATAATTCAACCCCTCGTGCGCCTGTAATATTTTATTTTATTCAGATTACAAAATCTATAGTCATGCAAGTTTCATCAGAATCGTCAATTTTTTTTTCAGAATTAATTTATGCAAAAATGGTCTAACCGACATTTATCGAAAACTAATTAAAATTCCAAGTCTTTCGAACAACTTTTAAATTTTCAAAATGGGTTGGAGATTGTAGGTTTGTAGGCTCAAACATGGGCGATAAATTTTAGATTTTCCTGACAAACGCTATTTCTTATTGGGTTATTACATAGAATGGCCTTTAAAGTTTTGAAATTGATATAGCCATTTTTGGAAAGATCAGAAATCACATTTACATTCACTTTTTCCATCAAATTAACGAATTGGATTTTTTCTAGAAAACAAACTTCTTCGGGAAGTTCATAAAAACTAATAAGAATATCAATAAAAGTCAGTATTTAAAATTTCCAGAGAACACTATTTTTTATGCAATTATATGAACGTTACAAAAGACATGGTATTTTTAAACGTAGGCTGTAAACCTGTGGTTTTATATATAAAATCGAAATAAGATTAAAATATGTTGTTTTTTGAGATATATTTATATTAGTGCTGTTATGAAATTAATGACTGAACAGTTTTTTCAATCCTTTACATTCACAATAGCTGTACTATCCATTATGATACTGAATTTTCACCCAATAAATAATTTTTAACATTTTGTGAAGTAATTATTTTAAATACTTTGAGTCGCTAGAAAATTTAAAATTACTAATTTGTGATACATCTTGTTAGATAGCAAAAAAACAAAATTTGCAAGTCATCTTTATTCTTCCTAAATTAAATTCTAATCACGGTCGAATGGTAGTACTGCATATCAAATATGGAATGGTAATTGTATACCACACTTAAGGTGATGATTTAATGTTGCCAACTTCTTGTATTGTAAAATACACGAAAAATTGTAAGCCTAATAACACATTTTACCATTTGGAATTATCCCACATTCAATTACATTTTATTTCATAGAAAAAATAATTATTTGGAATAGTCATTAGTAACGAATAAGAGCACCTATAATAAATACAATGATTACTATATAATTATACATCACCACATATATACATAAAGTGTATTATAATTATCACACAAGCTCGAAGTATCATTATTACATAATAAAACTCATTTTATAATGCGAATTTATAAAATACGTAAACATAGCAATTAAAGAAATTCTAAGTGCTTATTTCAGTCGGATTGACAATTAATTTCGTCATTTTCTTTTAGTAGTGTTATCAAGGATGTCTTATTGATGACACTAATGAACTTGTCAATCTTATTTATTAAAAACGTTAATGGAAAATTAAATTAAGAAAAATGTTGCGCATTTCCCAGTTCTTCCACGGCAATTAAAATAAATAAAATAAAAATGATTGATTTTAGTAGTAATTAATTTTAAGTGATGACACAACTTCTATTATTTTTGTTATGCATAACGTTTTATGAACTTATATTATGTAACATAAACGTAAAAATGTGATTCTTACTTCACCTGAATGTACTTACAGACAAATCTATGCGTGTAGAAAATTATATAAATATTTTATGTATCATGATTTGCAATGAAACGCTTTGCTTTCACATTTCGAATATAATTTTTTTTGTCGATCAAAATTTTATTTAAATTTTTTAATACAAAATTGTTGAGGAATATAAAATATGAGTAGCAGAAAGATATATCACAATTTGCGACCATCTGATTTGCCTGAGGACAAAAAGGCAAAAAAGTTAAGGAGGTATTCTAGTCGAGAGGCATGAATTTTATGCGATTTTTGAAAGGCCATAAAAAAAGATAAATAATATTTTCACTATTGTTTTACATGTTTAATTATTTAATTAATGTTTAGAGAAAATAATGACAAAAATTAAAACTATTCAAAGTTTGAATTCTAGAAATTGATCAAGTGTGGAGGTCTCAAATTTGGCAACTGATTATACCCATAGCTAAAAAATAACATATTTTTTATAACATTTTTTCGATATTTTCCAGTTTACTAAAAATGGTAAAAATCTGAATTTGAGGGATAGGTTCACACTGAGCAAAAGTCTACAAATAATAAGACTCTGTATTGATTTTAAGTAAATCAGTCCAGTAGAAATTGAGAAATCGTGGGTATAGTATCGCTGAGGGAGAAAACAGAGGAGAATTATGGTTGTCAAACAGATGAAAAAATAAATAAAATTTTGGAAAACCTTGTACACATATTCTTGAACAGTTACACTTTGAAAATATGCAAAAAAGACAATCTATTTTTTTAAATTCTACTAGATCAGGTCCGTAATGTATTAGAATTATATTGAAGTTAATAAAATAAACTAATCTGAATAATTCTATATTAAATTTAACAAACTGACTTTTAATTTGTTAATTCAGGATGTATTACACTATATTTTTGATAATATAAGCCTTTTCAATTTCACAAAAAATATAGTAGTTCGATAAATCAGGCCAAAAATATTGGATTGACGACCAATGAAGCATCTCTAAACTAAGGAAATGTATACATACATTAAATTTTTTGAATTCCAAATGTTTTTTAAAACACTGGACTTTCCTGCATGGAGTAAATTATATATTATTATTTTTCACTCTATTTTTTTGCCCTATTTGCCTTCCTAATGCCATAATATTATTGTATCTTGATTGCTTTTTAAAGAAATAAAAAAACAAATTTTTCATTTTCATTCAATAGTTCAATATACCGCACGTATAATCAATTATTTTCTAACTGCTTGCGGTTCAATATATTACATTTTCTTCTCTCGTGTTTATTGACATAATTGATTACACAAACTCTTACATTTATACAGGGCCGGATTTAGAAATTTGGCGCCCCGGGGCAATGACAAAAATGCCGCCCCATCCCTGAAATTTTACAAACTTTCAACCTTTTTTAAAGCAATCGCGGTGCTTCAGTAACAAATTATAGAAGCGCGTAAGCGCCGCGTCGCGATCTAACGGATAAACAATGGTACAGAACGCATATAAATGTAAACAAAATTTATACTTATTATTATAAATATCTTTAAAATATCTGATATTTTAATGAGAATATGTCTTATGATCACTTTCGTCCGCCAAATGTTTTCTTTTCAAATTTTTTTATTGGATCATCGAAACCGCTAAACCTGCCCCCAAATTTAAGCAGTTATTTATTCTGTAATTTTTTTGAATGGTATTGGACGCTTTTTTTCTCAAAATGAATCATTTTTGGCATCTTGGCCCGTATCTTCAAACAGTTGGACCTGCCTTGGCCAATAACTAATCAGCACGTCTCCTTACCAATAGGAATTGAATCATTTAAATGGGTTGATCGGTGTTCTCGAAATCGACTTGAATAATGAAAAAAATATAGATTGTATTGATGGGGACGTGCTGATTAGCTTTTGACACAGGCAATTACGAAAAATGGTAAATAGTTTCGATATTTCCTCGCTGAAACAGCTATGCAGCGCGATTGCTTTGCAAAAAGTTCATAATTTTCGAAAAATCAAAATACAAAAAATGTGTTTTTGAGTCTCTTTGTTTTTATTTTTTCAAAAAATTTAAAGCTCTTTATAAAATGTAATTTTATATACGGAATGTTTCAGGTTAATTTTTCTTCAACGCTATAAGCTTGCACAAATTCGTCATTTTAAGAGAACTCGAGAACTGAAGAATATATTTTTCTTAAACTTTCAGCTTGTTTACGGTTCTTTATATTAGTCAAATTGCCAAATTGATAACTTATTAACCAATTTGATAATTTACGTTCGGAGAGGAGAAGGAGGCAAGGCAAAATAATAAATTTTAGTTATCGGTTATTTCAACCCAAATTTTGCAATCGTATTATGTTTTGTTAATTATATTTCTTGAAATAAAAAATGTTGTTGAAAAAAAGTTGATTATATTGTATAGAATTTTTTTCTCACTATCCAAATTTTGCCGCCCCCCAAAATTTGCCGCCCTGGGCAGTAGCCCCGATTGCCCCTACTGTAAATCCAGCACTGCATTTATATCAATATTTTCATTCTTTATTGCAATCGATCTTCTTGCATTTCCCCGTTTATGTGCTAACAATAATATCGAGGTGTTTATTTTAATTTGGCTGTTATTATAGAACATACATTGTACAATAATGTGACTAATAATTCTTAGTAAAACGTTTTACTATTCAATTTATGATTTTTAGCTTCCGAAAACGTTTTCTAGTTTCGATTAGTTTTACTTACAATTTTAATATTAAAAAAAATTGAATAAACTTAAAATTTATTTAAGAGGAAAAATTCATCTTTTTTGTCCATTTAGTTTATCCTTCAAATCAATGCAAAGAATGTAACACAAAGTAACACGTGGCTGTACTAAATTATAATTAATCACCTGTCAATAAAATTATTTACCTGGGTAACAATGATATGTCTCTTCTATAATAATGGTAATAATGGATGTGATGAATCGATCACAAAGTTCATCAATAATTACACCTAGACATGTATTTTACGCGAATAGATCTCAAAATGTGTTTGTACATGATAAAACTAAAGGCAGAGCTGTGATGTTAGACCCCACTGGGTTAATATTTGATAATTTAATATTTCAATTTGACACTATTAAATTGAATATTTTTTACATTATTTTGTATATATACAAAACATCTGGATTAAAAAATTAAAATAACATTAATTATTAAATCTGTATTAAACACTAGCTCTTTGTTTAATACAAATGCAAAAACTATTTGAATAAAATCTATTGAAAGATGCAGCACATATCCGGGATTTGTAATTTCCGTTCCAGATCGTTAATTATTACAAATGATTTATACTTTTATTTTATTCAAATGCGCAAATAATCTTAATTATTTGCCGAAGCCATTGAATTGTAATTAATTTTGCGGTGGAAAAATCTTTGTAGTATCACAATATTGATTTATTCATGATGGATTTAATAAATAGTCAATAGTAATAGAAATAAATAAATAAGCTCTGAATGTTTAAAAAAAATTAAAAAAATCTTCGGATTGCAAATTGTAACTAAAATACATAAATGAAATTTGGTTATTGCGATCAAAATCCCTTAAAAAAATATATGCAATCAATTTAAATAATTTTATAACTTATTAACATTATTAGTTATATATATATATATTACTAGCATTAATAGATTAAGGTTAATATATAAAACATTCGGAAAATTATTGTAGGGCTTATTTTTCAAGGTGAATTAAACGGCAACAGAAAATAAATATTTTTAGCATTTTCCTCAATTTTAGATGATCTATTATTATCTAATGATCAATTACACATCATTGGTGTGATTCACAATCTATGTAAATATACATAAAACTTTCGTACATAATCACTACTATTAAATATACAAAACTATTGTTCATAGATAATTTTTTTATGTATTTACTCAAATTTTATAAAGCTAAATTTATTTTTTATTATTAAAATTACACTTATACTTTTATCGACTTGTCACGTATTTTTTGTGTTTATTCAACTATTCCATAAAGGGTTATGTATTAATTGTCCTTGCTAATCATTCATTTGATACTTCTAAAGATTTTTCATAACTGTACTTTCAAGTCAAAACTACAAAAAGTCCCCTCTGCTTGATAAATCTCGTCGAGATAGAATCTAGAACTTTGTGATTCTAACTGCAAACCTGAATCACCATCAAATCTTTCTGTATATGGAGTACTAATGTGCCAAAAGTTATAGTACAGAACATGAAGGATTATGATATACATTTTCAATTCTTAGGGGTTTGTTGGATAATTTTCCATAAGAAAGTAGCAAATCGAATAGATTGATTTAATAGTTGAGTCGATCTATTTGCTTGCCATCAACTATTTAAATAGTCCACTTATATAAATAATATAAATATGTATTATAATCGTCCTTGAATTTAGCTATATTTTTCTAGTTTTATTATAATCAAGCATGAAATATTTACCCAACAAATTAATAATTCTAATACCCAACTAGCTATTTATATAAATAGTTCAAACTTCATCAGTTTCATCAGTAGCTTTACAGTATTGCGAAATAGAAATGTCACATCCATTGTTAACCAAATAATAATAAAATGCCATTGCCAATTTTGAGAGAAAACTAAATATTTATTTATATTATTCAAGATTTTGAAGCCTCCATTGTACCATTCAATCTATTTTTAAACACATGCCACGAAAGTTTATTTATTCACTTGAATATGCTATTATGATGTCTTCAACCAAAATCAATATCGACAGAAATGGAGTTATGACATCTATTCAAATATAAATGTTGTATTCGATTACTATTCGATTGTCAGACCGAGGCTGCAAACGATAAGTGTTTATGCAATTAGTAAGCCACACATGAAAAAACTGATCATGCCGGAACTTATTTTAATCCGAACTGATTGGATATACGTATTAAATATGAAAAAGTACTTTCACTTTTAAAATTAATCTGTGGTCCACGTTAATGCATAATTTGCTTGCTAATTTCTTTACGAACTATTGCTACATGTCATTAGGGGATTACCAGAGTCGTTACCTTGTATACTAACAATAAATAAATACTTTTTACATTATTTTATCGATTTTGATATTATATGAATATTAATTATATTCCTTCACAACGTGTAATGAAAATTGTTTGAACAGTAAAATTTTGTTTTGGCAACTCAATTGATTCCGTGCTATATATCAAGCAGTAGTGATATCAGTTTTTACTCGCAATTGCATGCGCATGTAAATAATCGACAATAATTTACAAAAATTGAAACTAGTGGTATATGGCGTGGTGCCTTAACGCTAAATGCTAGAACTTCCCGTACCATAATAAAATATTCGAAGAATAAAATTTAATTCAAATTTTTTTTTGAAAATTAAAAAAAATACGAAACAAAAAAAAAATTCCCCAAAAGTTGTTTCGTTAACACAAACAGAAAGTTTTTCGAATCATTCAAATCGGATGCTTAGTTCTCTCAATAACTGCCATATTTTGCATATTTAGCTCCGTAAACCGTAAACGACTACACCTGCCTGTATCAAAATCTAATCACTACTTCTACCCATCATTGCGAATTGAATGTTTTTTGTATCATTCAAATCGGATGCTCCGTTCTCTCAGAATCTCGATTTCTCTTTTCTGCATTCTTTGCTCCGTAACTCCGAACCGGGTGGATCTGCCTTTGCCAAAACCTAATCAGCACATCTCCCTATCAATAGGAATCGAATTTTTTTTGAACCATTCAAATCGGTTGATCCGTGCGCCTGAAACGTGTATCCATCCATACATACATACACACATACACACACAGCAATTTTTTCAAAACGTTCAGAAACCTTCAAAACGTTACGATATGCAAAAATTTTCAATTTCGATTTTTGTACGATTACAATAACACATTACGGTAAGTTAATTTGGAATAATTTAAATGGTTAATAATGCTTAATTTTTCGTAGACTTTTATAATATTTTAGGTTTTTCATTATTAGCATGAACCTCTATCACGACACAAAGTTTCAATAAAATCATCAGAAGTAGTTTTTCAGCATTTTACAATTAGGAAATGACCAGGCCAATTTTTACCAGGAACTAATCAGCATAATTTACAACTAATATCTTCCAAAAATTTGCCACTTGTCTGCTAATTCTAAAAAATAGCTTTGTCGATCTTCTTCCTAAACTATCTAGTTGAGTTTTATCAATTGGCTTATAAATTTTTGCTCACATAGACACAAACACACTCAGACATACATATTATTTTTCCAAATTTGTGGTCCAATGATTCAGAACGACTAAAAACTTCCAAAAAACGTTAACCTATCCAACAGAAAGTTTAATAATGTTTTCCATTGAAAATAGCTCTTAACTAGACACACAAAATTTGGATCAAATACTAAAAAAATCATGTATTTGAAAAATCAATGTGACAAAATTCAATAAAAAATATTTTTTAGAAATCGTTTATAAGATTATAAATAATATAGTTAGTGACTAAATTTTCTAGCCAGGCTAATAAGGGAAAATGAGCCAGGCTGCCACTTGGTGAAAAACAATGATTTTTTTCATAAATTAATATATATATAGCTTTTTTGTATAAGCATGTATACCACTTGTTTTTTAATCAAATTTTTATTTTAATACCGCTAAAATATTATGGATATTGAGGACTTTTATATAACCAAAGCTATACTTTCTTCAATTTTTTTATCAATATGTAGATATTATTTTGTAACGATGGTGGAGTATAATAAACAATTACGATTCCTCTTCATTATATAATCTATTTGCCCCACCTTGTAAATATCATTTCATTCAAAGGTCGCAAATGTCAGATACAGTAAATCATTCTAAATATCATGTTAAAATTTTTTTTTTTTTTTTTTTTTTTTTTTTTTTTTTTTTTTTTTTTTTTATTCATTTAATTATTTTACAGCAATCAGAACAGTACTTATATTCTATGAGCTGCTTGCTTATATATATATGAACTAAAAAGAATAAACTAAATAAGAATAAATAAAAATAATAACATAAGAATAGTAACTAATAATAATAGTAATATGTAATAATAGTAAATAATAAAATAATATAATAATACTACAAAAAAAAAAAAATTTAAAATTAACTTAACTAACATATTTCGATGATTACTCTAAAAAATATAGAAATATCGTCATGTATGGTCTTGTTACTGACGAACCAAGGGGCATCAACTATCTGTCTGAGTATTTTGATTGGGCACGCTGCATAATGCTATATGCGACTTGCTGGCACATCCCCATAATTCAATACCGTAAGTCCTATAGGTTTTATTATTATCACTGTTTTATAAATTAATATTTTATTTTCAAGGGATAATTTTGACTTGCGTCCTAATAGCCAATATATTTCTGCAGTTCTAATTTTTATCGCTTTTACTTTTGAGCAAATGTGATCTCTCCAGGTCAGTCTACGATCAAGAGCCATACCCAAGTATTTGACACAATTATTACTTGGTATTTTTCGTCCATAAAAGTAAACACTTGGGCATGTTGACTTGTTGAGAGTAAACGAAATATGACTCGATTTACTTTCGTTAATTTTTATTCGCCATTTCCTTGTCC
>NW_020537646.1:34688782-34804909 GCF_003426905.1 Ctenocephalides felis
AATACTAATTTCCATCCACGTATTAGATTTTAATTGAGAATATATAACAATAATGTTTAATTAAAAATTAACAAAATAAGAATGTTTAAGTATCGATTACAGTTCTACACACTATCACTATATTATTTAAATCTTTAGAATATTTATTATAAAAAATATTTTTTGAATTTATTTAAAATAAAATTATGTATTATTCACACAAATTGTTCTCACAATTAGAATTTATATAACATTTGATGTAGCATATACCAATAAGGAGTATGCTAAAATTTATAAATTGATGAAATAATTGTTAACTTCAATAGATTCTTTAAGAAATTCTCTGAATTATTGATTTTAAATTAAATAGCAACTACCTTAATGAGGGGCTCAATAATCATAGATAACTTTTCAATAATTAAATTTTTTAATGTGCATAAATCATGTAACAATAAAAAAATAACGTACATATATGGAATATATTTATACTTAAGAACCCAATACATAATAAAGCCCAGAAAACATCCTAGTCTTAAAAAAATGTATTTTTTGTAATATAAATAATCCAATCTAAAAAGTGTTCATGTGACAACCATCCAAATATTTTTTATGAATAGGGTATTATCTTTTATAAATATAAGAAAGTTTTACGGCAATACGATTAAATAAGAGCACTTATTAATTAATTTTGAAAATAAATTATTTTTTTAAGTACTTTCCCAAGATGATTGATGTTTTTTATACATGTCGATAGTTTTATGTGCGTAAGTTTGATAATGTAAAATCAAACATAGATTATTTGTAATTATAAACAATGTTTTCAATATCCAATATTTTGCAAAATTGCAAATTTCTTATATGCAAATATATTTAAAAACTTTAATAGTACAGATTGCGTCATATGGCCATTTTTAATTTAACCATTTTATTGTTTTTAGAAACAATTAAAATCATAAAAAATTGTATGCAGTAAGAGATAGAAGTCTGTTAATGCTCATTCTAATAATTCTCTTCGGCTATAAAACATTAGTAACGCAGTGCTAAAAGTTTATTCGTAATAAATATTGATAAGTAGAGAAAATGATAATAATCATATTTAGAATGAATTTATTCTAATATTTATGCCTCAATGCATAAATGATAGCAGTCTTATTCGCGATTAATAAATTTGATTAAAACCACAATTTATAATTTTTATGCATAAAAACGTAAAACAAACATTATTATAATGGAGTGTTCATTTATTAAACATGTTTGATTCGCAACAAGTTTTGCAAGCTCTGTTTAACACTTCTTATCCAATTGTCCCCATCAGATTATCATGTGAGATATTAGGCCTCGTAGTCCTGAATGAAATAAGTGTGATTTAATCATTTAAAAATCTCTGGGAGAAACCAGGTTGAAAGTTAATCCAGATAATATTATCTAGAACACAGATAATATCATCAAAACACATTTTTCTGAATCAATACCAATTCATTTCACGGGACTTGTTTAATATCAATTTTAGAAATCATAAAATTAACGGTGAATCCAATTTGTGTTTATGAAGTTATTCAGAATGGTTAAGTGAGCGATTTCCAATGTAAACTGATTGAGCGCTAATTATGTTAATTGTTTTGATTTTAACTTGTTTTTTTACAGTATTGAGATATATTTAAGTATTTTTAAATCACGGCTATTGAGATTACTAAAGACTTACTATTCCTGCGGCGATTACTAAAAAATAGTGTGGTGATTATCAGTGAAAAATGAAATATGAAAGTTATAAATTGTGAATTTGTTTACAAATTTGTTGCAAGTTTTGTGAATTGTTCATAAGAACAAATTAATAGTTTCATCTAAAATAATATTTGCAAATAGCATTTAACAATGGATGTTGAGGAATTAGGATTGGTGAGATTTGTTTGATGTTTATATATATATATATATATATAATATATATATGCATATAGTGTTCAATTTTCAAACCATTTTTCGTATTCTGTACCTCTGCTATAAATTCCTAGTATTTTTCCTTCTCGTAGACCATCATCTGCTTCATCCTAGTATTAACATCCTTGTTTTCATTGTTTCCAATTTTCCTTTTATTAGACATATATATCTTGATAATTTTTTGAAAACACTGGATACAATTTTATTTTTATCTTGCATTTTTTTCTGGTCTTCTGGTGCACCTTATTTTAGAGAACTAATTAGTTCTCTTTACTTTATTTTAGTAATTTTAGTAATACTTTTAAGTATGTAACATACTAAAATTCAAAGTATCATTAGTAATAACTTTTAGTGAATGTATTTTTATTTTTTTAGTGTTTATTTTAGAACAATTTGAGATTAACATTTTGAAACAATAGGAAAAAGTGAACTTCAATTCCTTCAATTTTCATATAATTAACTATACACTTATTATAATAAGGGTATAATTGTGAACAGTGTTTGAAGGAGAGAACATCTCATTCAAAAAGCTCTCTCTGCCAAGTGCACATATATAACTTCAACATATTTTATTTTGAATTCCAAGATCCTTCAAAAGGCTCTCTCTGCCAAGTGCTCATATATAACTCCAACATATTTTATTTTAAATTCCAATTATTTGAATTTTCTATGAATATTCTTTTTCTGTTTCCTGATGCACCAACTTTTATTTATATTTCTTAGTAGATCATCAATCATTTATATCCTTTAACCAACTTTTTCAATATTCCTTCTCTATTTCATTCAACACATAAACATTGTAACTTTAGATAGTTCACATTGTTTTACATTATTTCCATGTAAAACTTCTTCTGATGTGAACTTATTGATTTTTCATACAAAATTATTGCATTTTATTAAGAACTATTTCACATGATTCCAAAAACTATTTAAATTAAATTTTAGGAACAAAATTGATTTTGAATTCAATTTATATCAGAAAATCAAAAATTTTATTTTTTCTAATAAGTTTCTAATAAGCGTTGGGTAAGAAAATTTTTTATCTTACCAGGTCATAGAACTGTTAAGTTGTTGCAGTTTAAATAATAATAAAAACTTATTCATTATATATTACAGTCACTTCAGCAATTCGGATGGCTGGACTACGTATTTTTTGTAGCAATGCTGCTGATATGCATTTTTATAGGAATATATTTTGGTTTTATAAAGAAAGTAGACAGCGAACAAGAATACTTGGCTGGAGGAAGAAATATGCTTGTTACTCCGATTTCTATGTCACTCATTGCCAGGTACATCGATAATAATAAATCACTATTCATAATTATTATTTAACGATAATAAGAATCATAATAATTATTTGAATGATATTGTTTTCAGTTATATATCTGGAATAACATTATTAGGATTACCAGCAGATGTCTATAGATTTGGAATGCAATATGCATATGTTGCATTTGGAATTATTTTTACAGGATTTGCAATGAATTATATATACTTGCCAGTATTCTTAAAACTTAATATTACTTCAACTTATGAGGTAAATAAATTGAAAATTGAAATATAAAATTATATTTAAAATTCTATATTTTTTTATTTTAGTATTTAGAGTTACGATTTAACAAAAAGTAAGAACTTTTGGATCTATATTATACACAATAGGAAATGTAAGTAACAATATCTATAAAACGCCAGAGCTTATTTAATTTTAATCTATTTTAACTTTTATGCAGATAGCGTATTTGCCAATTGTGATTTATGTTCCTGCTTTAGCTTTTAATCAAGGTGAGCAAGGATATTAACATATATAATTAAAAACTTAATGTTTATTTTAATTTTACTATTACAGTTACTGGCGTAAATGTGCATGTCATCACACCAATAGTTTGTCTGGTTTGCATTTTTTATACATGTGTGGTAAGTTTTATACTGATTACCAATTCAAATTATTAGAAAAAATATTCCTCCATTATATAAAAATCAAATCGAATAAATTTACTAAGATAAAAGGGCAATGTCAAATTCTTGGTTTTTATCCCTTCGTCTACTGACAATGGCAAATTTGAAAAAAAAAGAAATAAGTAAAATTTGATTAATCTTTTAAAATATATTTGATTATGATCATGGTTTAAAGTTTGAATCAGGTCCCAGGCAAACTGTAAAGAAAATGACTGATGATCATATATCAGGAAACGTTTGATGACTGCATTGTTCAAATGTATCAAACAATATCTTCAATAGATTTTTATCTAATTTTTGTCTTCTAGGGAGGTCTGAAGGCAGTAGTATGGACTGATGTTATCCAAACAGTAGGAATGTTTGGTTCAATAATTCTAGTTATCATCAAAGGTACTATTGATGTTGGTGGATTCGGAACTGTGATGGACAGAAGCTGGGAAAGCGGTAGATTAGAGGCACCCGAGTAAGAAAACATTAATAATATAAAATTAGTGTTGATAGTTTAATAAATTGTACAGCAAGAGTAAGTTAAACAGAATCTCCACTAATTTTCTATAATGATAGATCAACACTTTTTAAAAATGTCTATAAAATTTTAAATTCAGCACAAACAGACTTCCCAAGTGACTCGTTTCAGTTTTAAGTCAAAATCCCCATCGTAATACGGATAATTTGCTTGTCCATTATTCAGTATTTTTGAAAAATCGTTTGAATATTCTTGTTTGGAATGTATGCTTATAAAAATACTTAATGTTTTTTATTAATGTGATTCAGTTTAAACCCAGATCCTACTGCAAGACATACACTATGGACATGCGTTGTAGGCGGTTGCATCTCCTGGTTGCAATCAAATGCGGTTAGCCAGAATATGATCCAGAGATATATTGCTTTGCCTAGCTTAAGAGCAGCTCGAAGGTAAAATATAATATTGTATAGAAAACTCCAAAATTTTATAATCATCAAATACTAATTACTTCTTCATAAACAGTTTGTTTTGTTATATGAATGATTGATGATAGTTGGTTTGTGCCTTAGTTTTGCTTGTTCCACAATGACCCAATAGCTTTTCTTTCAATTATAGAGCTGCTTGGATCCTGGTAGTTGGAGTTGCTTTATTGATCACCATATGCTCCTATTGTGGCCTTCTCATGTATGCCACATACTATGATTGTGATCCTCTGACAACTAAGGTAAACATTCCTCATTTTTGCATTATTTATTTCATGCTATTTAATTTTTATCTAATTTCTCTGTATATAGTTGGCACGAGTTAAAGATCAAATGTTGCCCTTGTTTGTAATGCGGACTTTAAGTGGAGTTCCTGGATTATCTGGATTATTCATTGCTGGTGTGTTTAGCGCAGCGTTAAGGTAACAATTTATTGTATTGATTGTATCTATAATCATCCAGTTATTATTTTACCTTTTGTATAGTTTTTTATCTATGGTATATACCTATTTCCAAAAATGACGTCACAATGACAAATTATTTATTTAAAAATAATCTTTAATTTCCAATAAAAATTTTATATTTAATATTAGAAAATTAGGGTATTTAATAGTAGAAAAAAGTAATTATTATGAACATCATTTGCAAAAATTCAGCATTAAGTAATTAACATCTTACGTTGAATGGTGATCCTACTTTTATTTATTATTGATAACTAAATTTATTGACATGGGCCTTTTATAAGAGTTATATCGCTGAAATATTTATGCTTCTGCTATTTTATTGTCGCTGGAGATAGATGCTCACCTCAGGCAGCCTGACATCAAGCAGTAGTGATAATAGAAACAGATTTGCATTGAAATAAATAAACGACATTAAATGTCATAATATCATTCTACCAATTATTTAAGGAATATTATTCACGTTTATATGAGTAAGAATCGATTTTTCTTGCTTTGATAGCGGCGCTTTATTATGTAGTTTAAATTAAAAAATTAATTAAATAAAGTTATTAATGAATACAACGCAGGAACCCGGTTTATTACTGTACACATTAAATGCAAATTTTTAATACTTTTACTGTTGTATGTATACGGAATATAGTTTCGGAAACAATAAGCGTTGCATACTCAACAAGTTGTGTAGTTAATCCTAAATTACCTGGATATCCTTCATACTTTATAGACTACATTTTTGTTTTTTATTTTATTTTATATTAACGATCATTACAGCCAACTAGCATTAGAGTTGTGTAAAATAACTCACCCTAACTTTCAGGTTTAAAAAGATTAAAATTCCTTGAATAATTTGAATAAATATTATTATTGAGTGAGTTTATTTTTTTTTAATTTCTTCCTATTTTAATTTATTTGTTATAATTCTTAATAATTTGTTTACCAAGAACAACTAAAGAATAACCCATTAGAAGCCATTATAGTTAAATATGTCGCTCTAATTAGATTGTAAGGCAGATTGAAAATAATATAAAAACCATTACAGTTCTCTATCGACTTGCCTCAACTCCATGTCTGCTATCGTTCTGGAGGATTTCGTTCGTCCAGTAGCAAATTCTCGTGTCATACATTGACGGATCGGCAAGCCTGGTACGTGATGCGGCTGGTAGTGCTTTTCGTCGGTGCACTTTGCGTCAGCCTGGTTATGCTTGTGGAACGTGCAGGCACCGTTTTCCAACTTACGTCCAGCGTCGAAGCCATCACATGTGGACCTTTACTCGGAATTTTCACAGCTGGAATGCTCATACATTGGGTCAATTCTAAGGTAATAAATGTTCAAGAGATTAAGTGAGAGGTTATTAATTAATTAATTGTATATCCTATTTTAGGCAAATTATAAAGTGTGATTAAAAAAATATATTTTTCAAGGAATTTAATAATTGCAATATAAACCAATTAATTTGTATTATTATTGAGCACATAAAGAATATTTATAAATGAGTTGTCAAAATACAACATCATATAAGAGAGTTAGAGTAGTTTTATGAAAAGTTATCATACTATCAATTAATAATTATTTCGACGAGCGGCAAGAAAGATCGCTTCAGAGCAGATTGATAATAATCAAAAATACAAGTTGCGCCATTTATATGTGGTCAATGGAAATCTTGAATGACTTTTTTTTATTTTAATTTTATTCTGCAATCTATATATATAATTACATTTAGCAGAGAATGCTGACAAGATGTTTACAATTAATTGTTTACAAATTAGTAGATACCTCTAGTGGCGTATCGAGTATTATAGAGAGATAATAAAAAAAAACTAAAGACAAAGAGAAAAAAAACAATAAAATGTAGTAAAATGTAGGTATTATAGTTAATTAAACTATATTAGGTCTCCAGATATTTTTCTTTTGAGCCTGATCGGCTGGCTTTCCTGGTATAGAAGACATGCTAGTTGGTTAGGATTGACGTCAATACTGTTCTTTTAATTAATAGCAACCATTGATATATGTTCATGCATTGTAGGTATGCCTGTGTCTTTGTGGAGGATCCAACTTAAACAATTTTCAATAAATTTTGATATGCTTTGTTTTATTATCAAATTTGAAGCCTTACATTATTTTCCAGCTAGATTTGAAAAACAACGTCGATCAAATGACTTCCTTTATTCTGTCAATGTTAATCAATGTTTTCACTGACCACAAATTGATGGCGCATCATGTAATAAGGCAGATCTATCGATTGAAATGCATTTAGATATCATAAATATTAAAACTAGTGGTGTATGGCATCCTACCTTAAGGCAAATTACTGGAACTTACCGCACCGTAACGAAATGTTCGAGGAATATTAAATGTTTTCGAATAGGTTATTATAAATACTGTAAAATTGTCTAATATTTATAAGAATTATATAAGCTAAATTGCAAAGTTAAAAGTATTTATTTAAGGTATATAAGTGCGCTTTAGAACTTTAACAAGAATTAAAATTAAAATCTGAAATTTCAATACAAAAAAAAAATTGAAAAAAAAAATTAAAACATAAACTTCTCTTTCGGGAAGTTAACAATTTTTATTTCCAAAAGCAATTGTTTTGTCAACACAAGCAGAAAGTATTTGAATCATTCAAATCGGATGCTTAATTCTATCAAAAACTGCAATTTTTTGTGCATTTGGCTTCGTATTTTCAAAACGGCTGGACTTGCCTTTGTCAAGAACTAATCACCACTTTTTCCCATCATTGCGAATTGAATGTTTTTTGGCTCATTCAAATCAGATACTCCGTTCTCTCAAAAACTTGATTTTTATTTTCTGCACTCTTTGCTGGACCTGCCTTTGCCAAAAACTAATCAGCACATCTCCCTATCAATAGGAATCGTATCGAAACAGTCGTATCGATTTCATAAAAAGCAGAACTGGTTATAAAAATTCAAAAATCAATGGACTCATCAGTTTTTAGATCTATCCATAGCTATTTGATTCTTATTAGTATTTATTAATTATAAAAAGATTTTTTTATTTTAGGGAGCAATGACTGGTCTGTTCTGTGGATTAGTTTTTATGACCTGGTTAAGTCTGAACGCTCAAGCAGCTATTGCATCAGGACACATTGACTATGAAACAAAACCATTATCTGCAGAAGGATGTGACTACTTTTTTAACGCTACTAGTTCAACAGAAGAACCTATTATTCAAGAAAGGTAATATATACAAACGTGAAGAAATCATCTTGCGAGAGCATAACTTTTTGTAATGTTTCAAAATATATGAGAATTAACTTCCAATAACTTAAGTAATACTAGCTGAAAATATATAATTTTACGGTATTTAAAGTCTAAAACACGAAACACGAAAACTTGCAAGAAATCATTAAGAGCTTCAATAGAGATAACACTCTCAAGTGATAATTAGGCCAGTAAAATTAATTGACGTGGACGTATATTAGATAAGAGCTAATAATGGATATGAGCAAAAAACATGGACGTAGATTTCATTGCAATAAAACCACCCCAATAATTTGCCAATGAGGCTTAACTATATATAAACGTAAACTTAACTATATACAAATAAAAATAGCAGGATAAAATAGTTCTTTCATGAAGAATTAATTTTTCAAGAACCAAAGGCTGTATTTAAAGCAATACTTGATATCCCGATTAGATTGTATTAAATATTATTTTTGCCAAAGTAATTTACTCTCTGTTGCGATGTAAACTTGTGATTAAACTATAGATTTCCCCCTATTCTTACGCATGATTTTGTATTCTGGAAATACTATTACCTAGCTTAGCACGCCTTTATGATTGTCTGATTGATTGACTTTGATTTTAAAATATCTCAAGCATGTTTTTCAAGGTACCAAGCAATATAATATAAAAACGTGCTAAACGTATAAGTTGTTATAACAGAAAACTACTTTCTACCATAATTTAATACCTCTGATTTACATTTTAGATACGTATTTCCATTATTCCGCATATCTTACCTATGGTATAGTCCTCTGGGCGCGATAGTGACAGCACTCGTTGCGTGCACAGTCAGCCTGGTGACGAAGAAGAACTCGATAACTGCGCCTGGTCTACTCGCCCCCTGCGTTAGGAAAAGACACCAGATCAAAATTAATGCCAATGAAAGCAAGGTATACAACTGTGATATAAGAAAAGTTTTATAATATAAACTATATAATTGATCCCACAAAACAGTAATATAAACCATATTAATTTTAGGCTAAAGATTTGGAGTTGACTGACAAAATGAGCAATGGTCACGACAATAAGAGCTATGACTTCACCAAATAATTCGTTTTACAGTTGAAATTGAACAAAAAGCCCTGAACTGAAGCGGAAGCACAAAAAGAAGTTATAACTGACAAGAAATCTGAGCCTGAGCTTTATGTTCAAACTTCTAAAAATTAGCAAAAAAACATATTTTTTTTACCTTTACGCAGGGCACGTTATTTTTTTATAAAAAAGTCAACATAATTATACATGTACGACAAGAATTTGTACACGAGAAAAATATATTGAAATTACTGTTCCGCCAAGTATACTGTTTTCATTTGAAGTAATATGGTGTAATAGATATACTTAATACAGTGGTTTCGAACCTTTTTTGCACCTCGCCCCCCCCCCTGCTCTGATAGAAAAAATGTTGCGCCCCCATTAATTTATGCAACAATTTAATTTTATAAATACTCAACTGATCTTGACGGTGAAATGTGCTGATTAGTTGATGGCAAAGGCAGGTCATATCGTTCCAGAGATCAGAATCTTTACGTGATATATTTTTGAAAAATTTTGACATGAAATAAACAAATTAAATAGAACATTAGCATAAAAATTATTATATGGATTTCTATCTAGGTTCTACTTCTGCACGAAGAATAAATGCATTTATTGTAGTATGTACTACTAATTTAACCGCATATTAAATAAAAACCTTTCATAAATAAAATTTCACTATGGAAATTTTATTCAAAACCAAGATTAAATTTAAGATATTTATTATAACTTCGTACATTTTTATAAATATTTGTAGAAGTTTCTTTATTTGTTTCTCCATATGCAACGCTAAAGAAACGGTTCGCATTTATTTTTAAACACTCACAATACACTGCAACATTCTGGAATCAAATAGTCCCAAATTCCTTCACTTTTACAACGCAAGTGTAATAATATAAAAGTTTTCATACAAATAAATGTATTCATGTGATAATATAAATATTTTTGTGTGAGTAATAAATAATTTAAAAAAGTGTTATGTGCAATCCAGAGCAACTGATATTTATAACAAAATAGGCAAAGTAAATCAATAATAGACTAAAACAATAAATGACAAAAAATAGAGATTTGTGTAATTTGAATTTTTTAACTTTTTTAAATTTTCGAATTTAATACTGTTGTAAATAGTATAGCAAACCACCAATATTTTTCGATATAACCCTGAATGAATTTACATAGTAATTACCATTGATAAGCTCATTTAAAATATTTTCCTTTGCCTTATTAGTTATTAAAATTGAAACAATATTTTATACATGTTATTTAATAAAACATTCACTGATTGCGAGAGTTTGTGACCAAACATAAAAGTTTAAATTTTTAATAAAATAAAAATTTATATGAAACAGTGCAATAATTTGTACAATAATACTCATTGTTAATAGTATGAACTTCTGGGAATAATATACTATGAAACTTGTAAGCTAATTTTTATTATGGCAGATAATATTAGCCAAAAGAACACATTGTTCATAGACGAGAAAGAACTGAGATTGGTAAATATAATTAATAATTATGTTACTATTTATTTAATCATTAATATAATTAAGGTGCGCATCGTGTTACATCCTTTTATTTTAATTATTGTATATTATGTTTCGAATGATGGAAATAAATTAAATAATGATTTTAAAGTAAACAAAATTAATATCAATTGAAACGTAACTGTACAAATCATAATTGCTACATTGTTAACGTAGAAAAGTAAAAAAAATTAAATGTTTTGGATAAATTTATATTATTAAAGAATTAATTAATAAAGTTCAGTATATTGTAGGTATATCGAAAACAGTAACACATTACCTCAAACATTTTTATTTTACCAATATTTTAAATTCCAATTTAATTAAAGTTCTTTATGATTATATTATCAAAAATATACTATATAAATACAAATTCACACCGTTAGTTTAAAACTTAATATATGAACAGAGTTCATATTGAAAATTGCAATACTGTATTTTTAACACTAACTTTTAAGTTTTAAAATATGTATTGACGTGCTACGATTTGTAATGCAATTAAACAATTTTTATATAATATTTATTTCTTTTGCTTGCCTTAATAATTAAAATTTTGTTTCTAGTCACTTCAACATTTTGGATGGCTTGATAATATTCTTTTCGCAACAACTCTTGTGATATGCACTTTCGTAGGAATATATTTTGGTTTTACAAAAAAGGCAGATAATGAACAAGAATATTTAACTGGTGGAAAAAAAATGATGATTACACCAATATCTATGTCACTTATTGCAAGGTAAATGAAATAAAGAAAGATAATTTTATAGGAATAAACATATATGTGGTCATATTACAGTCACATTACATGTGTGCAATTAAAGCAATTATTTAAGAACATTGATCGTGAGAATACTATTATTTTGTATTTCTGGTAAGTTGATAATTTCATACAAATGTTCATTATAAAAAAATCTCTATCGAAAAATATTATTAAGATTAATGCAAATTAAGACTAGTACAAACCTAAATAATTGTAATCATTCATATCATCAATTCAGAATACTTAGTTTTATTTTCACAAAAAAAAAATTTTAATGAAATGAATTTCATTGAAAAATATTATCAAGAAGTATTACGGCTTGTGAAATGCCTTTGAAAGATTAGTTTTATTTACTTTTAATGAATTAGCATTAATAAAATAACTTCTGCTTATTGAAAATGTGTTCTAATAAATCTATTGCCAATGATTGAGGGCTGATTATAAATATTGAACATCAAGCATTAAGATAATAACATATATATTAACAATTACCATAAATATAATTCTCTTAGCTACATATCAGGAATAACTTTGCTAGGATTACCAGCTGATGTTTATATATATGGAATGCAATATGCCTATGTTACTTTAGGATTCATTTTCACAGCCTTTGTTATGAATCATATATATCTGCCAGTATATAAGGAATTACAAATTACATCCACATATGAGGTAATTTTTAATTTCTTTACATTTCACATATGAACACAATTAAATTCTTAACTAACTTCTGATATATTTTTCCAGTATCTTGAATTACGATTCAACAAGTATGCGCGTACATTGGGTTCTATGATATATATTATAGGAAATGTAAGTGAAATTTGAATTATCTACAAGAGAAAATGCATAATCACATAATTTTTAAATGTCTATTTTTATGTAGGTAGCGTATTTACCAATAGTAATGTATATGCCAGCTTTAGCTTTCAACCAAGGTGAAATCTCAGTTTAAACGTAAAACGTGAAATTTAGTTTAAACGTAGCAATTAAAATTAATATTTGATTTTAAAAATTTAATTCCGATTTTAATTTTAGTAACCGGTGTAAATATTCACATCATCACGCCCATCGTTTGCACCGTATGTGTATGTTATACATGCATGGTAAGTTATATTCAAATGTTTTTATTTTATTTTTTTTATACACAAAAGCTCAAATATACTTTAGAGATGAAAATGAAATAGAATTTGAAGATTCTAGTAAAACAATAATTTTGCAATTAAGTGTGCCTATATATATATGTATAAATATATATATATACACATATATATATATATATATATATATATATATATATATATATGAGTAAGTTCTTCAAGGGCATACATCAAATAAAAGGCAAAGATTTAGAAGTTAATCTTTAATTTTTCCAAACGTTTCGACATAGTATTTTATGTCATCATCAGTGGATATAAATATGGTCTTACATCAGTAGCTAGCGCAAGGCACATAATTTTGCACTATTATATATATACACTAACTTGTTTTTTTTATATTATTATTTTGTTGAACAGAGCATAGTAAAATATTTGTGAAATATATAATATATTTTGCACAGAGAACGTAGTTTATTTGACCGAGCCCGAGGCTGTAGTGTTATATATATATATATATAACTATATATAGTCGTTCAACAAAGCAAGACTTTAGGCAATCTAATATATTATCAAAATTTAGATTCAGTATTTGGTTTCTCAAATCAGGACAATTATAACTGAATCAAATTGATGTTTACAATTATCTTTATCAAACGATAGATGTTTACAATTATCTTTATCAAACGATAGTATGATAAAACTTTTTAACATATGAGATTTATAAATATAAAATCCATAAATTCAAAAAAATATGAAGTCAATATATTATTACTTAATAATTAAATTAAATCTTTGTTACCTTTAAAGGGTGGTTTGAAAGCAGTAGTATGGACTGATGTCATACAAGCCTTGCTGATATTTGGTTCAATGGTTTTGGTCATTGTAAAAGGTACAATCGATGTTGGAGGAATATCAAATGTAATACATAAAAATATAGAAAGCCAAAGATTAGAAAAACCAGAGTAAGATTTATATATTACAAAAAAAGTTATTTCATTTTAACGAAATTAATATTAACCCTTTCCATTTGCGAATTGTCAAATTTATATGAATTTTGCCGCCGGAGCGGGGCATCCGAGTGAAAAGGGTTAAAAGTAATAATTGTATTATCTTTGAATAAACGGCAACGTAATAAGAATTATAGAATTCAGTAAATTTGTGATTAAAAGTCAGAATTCATTTTTAATTCACAAATCCTCGATTAAGCATTTCATTAAAATAAAAATTATTCAGTATCTCAAATATACAAAGACACATAGAATAGAGCGGGGCTTAAAGATCCGCGGGTAAAAAGTCCACCATCGATATCTCAAAAACCAGTAAATTTGAGCATTTTTTAACAAAAATATTTAAAAAGATGGAAAAAGCCATAACCTTGATTCTCACGACACTGCTATTGGGAAAAACGGCTATGCTTGAAAATCCATAACAAAAGGGATTTCTTTCGTTGTTAAGTTTCATTGGTTGTGAGTGAGCACTCTTGTTTAGTTTACGAGACATTAATGAAATTTTTAAATATACGTTATTCAATCGTTTCATAAGATGTACTGTTAATTTTAAGTTAAATTCAAATATTTATTTTATTAAACCTTTATGAAAGCTTACACCTGGGTGGGGTAAATAGAACTAAGTACACACCTACCCTGGCAAAAATGTAAAAAATATAAAATAGCAAATAAAAAAAAGTTAAAAAACAATTTTATTAGAGATAAATTAAATAAATAATTATTCTAACTCAGCTGATAAATATTTTTGACAAAATACCAGATCAAAGTTATTTACAGTGTTATCTCTGTGAAAAATGCAACCTTGAAATTTATATTTTGCATTAGTTGAATAATGTAGCTATAAATTTGTAAAATTACTGTGAAATTAAAATGAAATATTGGACTTGTTTGCCCCCTGGCCGTCACAATTTACCCCGCATATATGTGGCAAAAAGGACCGGGTTACAAATTTTTGAGAAACAAGTCTGGTCTTAGTACACAATCTCAAAGGTTCAAAGTCAAATTGGACCTTTGTGCCTTGCCCTACCGTATATATAAACATTGATGTAACTAGAAAAACTATGATATAAAAATTCTTAAGTAAACCATACAGAGTAATTAATAACAATTTATTATTTTATTAACATGCCTAATATTTCTTTTAATTCTCGATTAAGTTTCGACCCAGACCCTACAGTAAGACACACTTTGTGGACCTGCATGATCGGAGGATGTATTACTTGGTTACATTCTTACGCAGTTAATCAAAATATGACTCAAAGATACTTTGCACTGCCTACCTTGAAAGCAGCTAGAAGGTTTGCAATAAAATAAACAACTTAAAACAAAATTCTATTTTTTATTTACATTTATGAATTATAATCTGTCGTTATTAACAACAATCAGCGATTTAATGGTTTATTAAATAAGGATAAAAAGGTCGAATGGTCACACAGTGGTGATCCGATTCGAGGTTGGATAAAACAAAATTCATAACAACGATTTTCTGGAAAAAAGCTTAATTAAATCTTCTGCGACTTCATGAATTTAGCAATCAAAAATGTATGTTCAACAACATGAATATGATGTAGAAATAAATGCAAAAAAAGTCCTACCAATAAATAAGCTTATCCAAGTTTCACGTACTTCTATTACGACCGAAAATAACAAATGTGGAACATGGGTTTTCATCCGCCTACAAAATCTTAAGAAATAAGTATCTCGAGAAGTCATTTTTTCTGAAAATCGTTCAATGTGACTGTAGCAACCCTAAGTTGTATTTATTTCCCAATTGTATTTGGCAACTAATTATTTTATTGTAAATATTAGAGCATCTTGGATACTTGTCGTCGGAGCAGCTTTATCGATTACGATTTGTTCATATAGTGGGCTCCTCATGTATGCAACATATAGCGGCTGTGATCCTCTAACTACCAAGGTAATAAGTTTATTAGATATTATATATAATCATTTGGATTGAATGAATCAATTAATTTGATTTATTTAAATTAAATTTCCCAAAAACGAAGTTACAAATATTTTTTTCTAATGTTTTCAAGTTAGCACGTGCGAAAGACCAAATGTTACCACTGTTTGTTATGCAGACTTTAAGTGAATTTTCTGGACTAACTGGATTATTCATGGCAGGTGTTTTCAGCGCTTCATTAAGGTGAATAATATAATAAAATAATAAAATAATATATATAAATAAACCATTTTCAAGTACAAGATTAATATGAATTAAAATAATAACCGTAATAATATTGATCTATATAATTCATTATCAAATATGTACATTTATTCTGTTTTGTGACTCCAAGGTAGTTTGATTCAAACCAGCGTTCCATACAATTTTTATCATGTAGTCGTTAGTAACATCCGTTTTCAATGAGAATAAACAATGAGAATAAACAGAATTCTAATAGAATCAAATTAATTATATTTAAATGAACTTGATGTTTTATAGTATTAAGGATCCTTAATACTATATATATATATATTTCGAAATAAAAGAAAATTTTTAGGAAACTTATAAGAAAATTGTTTCAGGTGTAGATTATTTGAAATATTGCAAAATAAAAGATATAGTGAAAGAACATTACTAAACTAAAAACAAAACTGTCATGAGAATTATATAAACAGTGACTAGTCAAAGCACACGAAGACAATACTCACTACACGTGAGGAAATAAAGATCAATAAATAATTTATCTTTTTGAAATAATACGACCTAACGAACGACTGTAACCTAACTACAAAATATAGAACAAAATCATCAATGTAAGAATATTTTTTGGGTGGTAAACAAATATGGATAAATCGAAAGTTAGAAGAAACGGCAAATCAGGTAATAGCCTAATGCGCCAATATAATAAACGAACCAACCAAGTTAGAACTCTAATGACTCAAAAAAAAATTATTAAAAACCATATAAATGAAGTATCATTTCAAATGATTAATTATAATTATAAAACTTCAGAAAATTCAACAAAGAAGTTTAGAGGTTTGAGTCTGATTAATGTATAATAATTTAATAGTGTATCAAATACGATTTTATATACTCCCATAATATATAGAAATATAAATTAGATTGAAAAGATTAATAGAAACATATATGTAATGCCTGTATGAAAAACAAAAATACAATATGTGATTATTGTGGTATGGTGGTGTAGAAGAAAAGTAAAAAAATTGCACTTACATCATGGACTTGCCTTTCTCTAGAACATTTAATCCAATGACAAAAATCGCGTCACCAAGCTATTTTCATCATAATGATTTTCAAGTACATGTAGCATAGAAGTGGTTGACTGGTTGTAAGTGAAAACAATTTTGTCCCTGATTCTAAATACAAATTATTTACATTAATGGTTTACAACTAAGTTTTCTAATTCAAGAACCCATCAAGAACCCATTTTGTACTTTAATGCTATCTAGTAAACCATAAAACGTAATAAAGCCATGAATGTTACGTAGCGCCGTCACGTCCGCACGTAACCTGGGAGGCACACAGAAGTATCTACTTCGCGGGCAAGAACATAACGGCTGTTACGTTGCACGCGGTTGCATTTTTTCTACATATCTAAGTTGAATAAATAGCGTGTTTACTAAATAATTATTTCAATTTTTTAACGTTCTGTCTGGCTTTGAGGCTTTTGAAGTCAAAATTCTGGTCTCTAATATTTTACTTCTGTCTGTTACTTTTATAGTACTAAATTTAATTATTTTTGCTTTTCAGTACCTTATCAACGTGCCTCAACTCAATGTCTGCCATAATCTTGGAGGATTTCGTTCGTCCATTAGCTAAATTTCGCGACCATGTTCTAACAAGTCGCCAGATTTGGTTTATCACGCGCTCCGTCGTAATCCTTGTTGGAATTCTTTGCGTATGTTTGGTTGTGGTAGTCGAACGTGCAGGGAGTATTTTTCAGCTGAATTACACCCTTGAAGCTATTACGGGGGGTCCTTTGCTGGGAGTCTTTACGGCCGGAATGCTCATACATTGGGTCAACGAAAAGGTAATAAAAGATAAGAATCAAACTTTACTAAAAAATAAATAAATAGAAGTCTTGTATAAAATTATTAAATAGATCTTCACAACTAACATTCAAAAAGATAGCAATTCATAAAGCTTTCCCGTAATTCATAGTTCCCGATGCCTCAAAAACAAGTAAAGTTAAGAAAATCCTTAAATAGGAGTCTTTGACTCCGCCGAACGTCTATAAAGTTACATATTGAAGTTATAAAATGTGTTTGGTAACAAAATACATATAAAATCATTATGAAGTAATTTTATTGCTGAATTAGTGTTCTATCTAAGTTTTAAGACAAGCTCAGGGGGGTTGGGGATCATGATCTCCGTGACCTGGATCCGCCACTGCTTGAATATTCTATAAAATATATTTGCTCATTTATCTCTGGAATATACTTCTTTTACATTGTTCACAACCCATAATTTATTTACATAAATAATTAAAAAATTCTATTCATATATCTACAATGGGTTTGTTTATAGCTCAAGTGTTAAAATGCAAGTGGTATGAGTTTTAGAACCTTGTAACCATAATGTTTCTAGCTATGGTTTCTAGGTTCTAGTGATATTATTTTTACTTGAAAACAGATCTAAATTATGATTTCAAATGAAAATAGCCTCACGGGACGTTGCTTCAAATATATCGCATCACTATTAAAAAGATATTTAATAATAATAATAATAATAATAATACAAAAATAATGCATAACCACCGGGGTTACTTACTTGCTATAGATAAACAAGTATAAATGACCTTCTAATTAGTAGGCAAACCATGGTTTGCAGTTGTTGATATCATTAGGTAGTTGCTCATACATTTATACAATGAACAAAGAATCATATCTGCAGTTATGGATTAATGAAAATTGATTAACATTATCATTTTATAGGGAGCAATAACAGGTTTGGTGAGTGGACTATTTTTCATGGCCTGGTTAACTTTGAATGCTCAAGCAGCCATTGCTTCAGGACACATCAATTTTAAAACCAAATCATTCAATGTAGAAGACTGTGATTATAATTACAACACGACGTTCTCAAAACAAGAAGAAACTTTAGTTGAAAGGTAACTTTATAATAATTTTCATATACATGTAAATATGTATTTATTTTTAATTCGTGTATTTAGTATATAATATTATTTACTAAACACACGAATCAAAAACAAATATAATTTTTAATACCACAGAATTAAATCTGCTTTTTAACATTATAGTTGGACTTTACTGTAGCATATATAGTCAACAATTCAACTATCTCATACCACAAACGCTAAGTTGATCAAATATCTTAATATATAATAATATATATAATATATATTAGAATATTCACATATAGTTCTGATAAACTAATGGTAAGATTTTTAAAATCCAACTTACAATTTTATTTAAAAAAAAAATCAAGTCTGTTAATATTTTTTTGAAACTGTGAAAAATGACTAATTTACAATTAAACTTTCTAACCGTTTCAGCGCGAATCATCGAATTTGCTCACAAAAATTCGACAATTCGCACTCAAACGATTAAATGATAATTTAAAATTAAATTTGAATTTAACATGCATGTTTACCTCTGTCCTAATAGTTTTCCATAATATTGAAGAATATCTACAAAATACTGCTGAGTTATATAAACAAATATAGAGATTTTTCCAAATCTAAGAATCCTTTATCAAATCATTACTCTTTTGCAGTCAATTTTTTACAAATTTAAGACATCAATCGTATTTTTTTATAAATTGTAAAAAATCACATTTGTAAAGACCTGAAAAAATATACCATTTGAAATGTTCGATGAGGAGCATTTCATATAATTTGAAATTCCAAACATAGGTATAAATATAACATTGATTTTAAAACGGCTTCAGTTGCATACATTGTATATGATTAAATACAAAAAAAAAATGGCGAAAGAATTTTTACATAAGCACATTTTGAAACGTTTCATACCTTTCAAATTTCCTTTCCAATTTTCAAATTAGATTCAACCAAAGCTAATGTCAATATATTTTATCATTCCAGTCGAATATTTCCATTATTTCGTGTGTCCTACCTGTGGTACAGTCCTTTGGGTGCACTTGTTACTATTATCGTGTCATGCGTAATCAGTTTAGTCACTGGAAACAATACTAAAATCCGGGGAGGATTGCTGGCTTCCTGCGTCAGAAAACGTCTAGTTCAAAATCGTGCACAACACCCACGACACACAGATATTATTGCCGATAGAGATGAGGTATATTTATATTTTAATTATACTTTTAATTATATAATCACTTCACAGAAATAAGAAACTTTATTTATAATATAAGTAGTCGTTAATGGCATTTTGTCTTAAGTTAAGTTGTACGAACTTCCCGATATTATGTGTAAACAATGAACTTTATCAAATAATATTCAGGTTTACCAACTTTTAAATTCGTGACGTTACAATTTTGAAGTCGCGGCTATTTCAAATTTTAATTAATTTTATCGTGGACAAAACTTTATACACTTATCGGCTTATTATCGTTTCGCAAAACTAATAACGACAGTCCTTGTTGAGTTTCATCAAATAACTTTCAAAGTTTAGAAATCGGTGCAGCCTTTTGCAGAAAACGTGGGCGAAGTGTCGAATTTTGGCTTACACATGTACACGTTTCCAAATTTGGTCCCAAACGATTCAGAATGATTTGAAACGGAAACAAACATCCTTCGGAAAGAAATTAATTGATGAGTAAAATCTAAATGTTAAAATAATCCTTCACCAACAAAATATTTACTTTATTGAAGACAAAACTTGATTAGTTAGTTGTTAAATAAATATTAACCGAAGCAAATTGTATACAATATCAGTTATTAAATACTTTTGAATTATTTTGAATTGTTCATGCATTTTAAAATATGAACAGATTAGTAAAATAAAATTGTGTATGAATCATTACAACAGTTTAAGTGTTATATATTAGTAGAGGTTTCCATGAATAGTACATCAAATGAAAAAATTTTGATCAATCTTGTTGGAATTTTAATTAGTTTACTTATGTTTATATTTCTACCACAAATAGCATTTATATAATTGATGGAAAATAATACATAAAAATAAGAATTTATTTGAACATTAATTAGAATATGTTTTTAGATGGAGAACCTTGAATTAACACAAAGGATAAACACGGAAAATAATAAGTATGTATTTATCAAACTAATATTTTAATATTATGAACGAACTATGCAATATATTTGATTCTAAATTTTAGATAACCGAAATAAACATGAATAAAGAAAGAAAAAAGAACCACAAGAAAATATTGCAGGTGCATTAATGCAATTTCATTACAATAATCGTTATTTTTACTCAACATGTAAGTAGAACAGCAACAACAGATTTATCAATACTACCATTAGAATTTAGTTACAGAAGAAAAAAATACAAATCAATATGATATAAAATAGGCAGAAGATACATATTCAAGAAAACTTAACAAATTGTTAGAAAATAATTAATTTATTGACTAGAATATGTACTAACAAAGAAACATGCAACCACTAATAACACATCACCAACAATTTGATTTCGAAACCAAAACCAAAACCACCCATGTTAAAAGTAAGATACATATTTAAGTGAAGTATATCAACTAATTCATAAAATACTACCCAAATTATAAAATTGTATAAAAATCTTATTATATTGCTATAAATTCATATAAAATAGTATAAAATATACAATCATTACTTATATTATGTACAAATCAACCTGACCTGGTTTCAATAAATTGCTACATATATATTAAAGAGAAGATTTCGGTGCTGCACCTTTCAGCCTAAAAACAAAAATTATATTATATTTTTATTTAAAAATGCAAAGTGTAAGAAGAAATAATAAGAAATTTAATTTCTACACAAATACGCACACAAACTTGTAAAACGATAATCACTATTACCTTGATTCCAAGCAAGAAAACACAAGTGGGGATTTTTTAGGATAGGATTTTCTTCGGGTTATCAAGGAAATAAAATCATTCGAAAAACCACAAGCAAATATGTCAAAATAATGTGATGTTAAATGGTGCAAATCTGAAAAAGTAAAATACTTTTTAAACATAAATTATCAAAAATGTTTCAAATATTGGAAGCTATTTTTAAACTTATAGCCAAATTTGTTCTAAATCATAAAACAAAAATAATTAAGATTTAAAAAAATCTCAAAGATATCAAAATAATTAAGTATTCACCATTCTGTATTTGGGAAACAATGATTATAAACAAAGCAATGCAGCAGATTAACAATTTATAAGTTTCAATTGGAAGCGTGTAGTTCGGAAAGGATTCTAATAGAAAAACTCAAACCAATTTGGTAAATAATAAATAGCAAAACTTTACAAAGATTTAGAAAATGCATAAATTATAAAACATGGTAAATTTGTTAGGTATAGGATAGTAATAATAAATAAAAACCAAACAAAAAGGGGTAATGTCATATTTAATAACAATAATCAATTTTATTAATACTTCTTGTGTAGAAGATATATAAAAAGTAGGAAAAATTTCCAGACATAAAATAAATTTTCATTAAAAATAACATGTTCTTAACCATTTCCATAATTTAAACAATTGATACAAGTATAAAAAAATATAGATTTACCTAAGTTATAACAAATTTATAATCATCTATAATATTATATTTTACAATGGTTGGTCCAGCATTTAAGGATATATAATTTAAAAAAATATTCAAAACATTTAAATAAAATGGCTATATATAGATATCAACATTACAATATAGTATTTAATATTTAAAATTAAAATAGCGATAACATGTAATTTAAAATTTACATAATTTAAAAGCTAACAATAGTCTGTAGTTTTAACGATCATAGAAATATAAGTAAAAAAACTAGTATTTTTAAGATGATTATTATGTGTATATCTTTTTCAAATTACTAATTATGAAAAGCATGCAAAATAATCAAAACAAACTAGCAAACTCTCACTTATGCTTCATGTAAAAGAACATTACTAAATATTTACCATCTGAGAAGCATTTTAAATCTGATTTTATATTTTATAAAGCAGGCACTTACATGTGTTCCGGGTGGCTCCTTATACAATTAAGAAATTCTTTAACATCCATATCTCCAGTGCAAATTTTATGAACAGCAGTAAACAAAGGAAATCTGAAATGATTAATTTAAATATGTATTACAAAAATAATTTACAATACCAAAAATGTTGACCAAGACAACCAGTATGAACCAGTTTGTCTTGTTATTGTTTTTCAAAATTTAAATTAATACATTGTTAAAAAAAAACATTTCTAAAGATAAAAACCATGAAAAATTAATTTGTAATATAAGGATAAAATTATTCCAATAAATAACAATAAAATCCAATAAATAATAACATACTTGTCTTGCATGCCACGATTTCTCAGCATAAAATTAACTTCCTCCGCTGTTATTGGTCCTTGCAATTTTTGACCATTTAACATTTCATCTTCTAATTGTTTCAATGATTTACCTGTTTTCACAAATGCTTCAGAAACTCTACGATTTCTGCCACCTGAAAATTTATTATAAAATTTATAAAATAAAAACCAAAGAAAAGGACACTTATGTGCAACCATTCACACACATATGAATATAAATATACCGAATAGTTAATATAATTTATGATTTCATGTTTCAGAATTAAAAGCATCTTTTTTTACAAAAAGGATTATTCAATTTTTCATTTATAATTATTTTTAAGCTTAAAGAATATGGAATGACTCCTTGTACAGGAAAGGTTAAAAATAAATAATTTATTATTCATCTATAGTTCATCATAATCATATTTTTATCTAATTATAGTATTATCATTAATAATCCTAAATTAAATTATATATTATTAAAATACCATTTGTAAATATGAGTTTTGTACACAGTTACATGTGAAATGAATTAAAATTTTTAGGAACCTAAATCGTATTATATATTTCTAGCTTACCATAACATGTAGTAACTAAATCAGCCACACCGCAAGATTCAAAGAAAGTAGAAAGTTTACTTCCTGGATAGAAAACATCAACAAAACGAATCATTTCCATTAAACCAAGACGAATAACTGCTGCCTTGGTGTTATCTCCAAGATTCATACCATCTACAAACCCTGCACCACACGCTACTATGTTCTATTAAGGATGGTATAAAATGTATTAGAATTTATTCTTCTCAAATAACTTAATATTCATGTAAAAACATAATTATTCATTACTAAAAATAAATTTAGCTCATTACGTAGCATAATAAATTTTGGTTATTGTTGTTATAATAAGTTTTGTTATTACCTTTAGTGCTCCACAAATTTCTACAGCATCTTCATCATCAACCACAACAACACGGAAATAATCAGTTTGAATTAAATCTCTTAATAAAGGTGCTAAACGTTTATCTCTGCAACCAATTGTGGTTTCACAGAATTTTTCATCTGCAACTTCGCCAGCTAAATTTGCACCCATTAAAACATGACATGGCACCTGTAGAAAAATTTTTCATTTATAAAAGATCAATAGTATATTCTATTAACAATAAAAAATATCTAAAGCATAAATATCAAAAGAATTTAGAAGAAAAATATGAACTAAAATATATATTATTATTGAAAAAAAGTAAAACATGTGGTAATCAACACTTATAATTTAAACATTTCTATTTGGAAATTTAGAGCTAAATTTCTATTGTATATAATATTATTTCCAGAGTATTTTAAATACCTTTAAATGTCTTGTGATAATGTGAGATATGAGGTCAATACCACCACCTTCTGCTTGATCAAAACCTTTTATTAAAGATAATGCAACAGCAGTGGGTTTTATCTTTCCTGAAATTATATATTTATACAATATATGTCAATTATAGAATATATATCAATTAATACAATTACCTAATAAAGTTGCACACAAGGATCTGACAAATTGATGAGGAACAACAAAAATTAAAATGTCAGCTTCTCGAGCAGCTGCAACTACATCTGGTACAGCAATCTTAAAAATAAAACATCAAATTAGTATATGAACAAGTTATTACTATTATTAATTGTTAAAGCTTTAAAATGCACAGATGTCTTCTGAATAAATTATGAAAAACTGAAAATAATGTTCCCAATAGAGTTTGCAATGGTAACTGAAACATCTTTAAACATTTTGTTTTTGTTATAATTTATTTTTGTTAATCAAGACTTTAATGTCTTATTTACAAAATTGATAAGATGCAAAAAAAATGAAATAATACAAAAAAATACAATAAATTGAACATAAAATGAAAAAAATTAAAATCAAATAAAATAATAACAGTGACACAAAAATAATAACATAAATGAACTATAACGTGATGATGCATGCCGCGTACTTTCTTTAAACATGATTTTATTTACAATTTTAAATTGAAATTTAAATATTTATCTTTTCCAAGTAACCAATGGTTTACAATACAGAGTCTGAAATATGAAACCCGCAACCTGAGGCAGAAAAGTAGCAAGTTAAGCATTTGCAAAAACATGTTGATATAACATCCATGGATATTCAAAAACGACACTTATAAAAATTGGATATGAAAATACAGGTAACCCCAACATAACAAGGTACTTCCAGAACACGGATTCGCTCTAACACAGTTTAAAAATTGAGCAAAACCCTAATAAAATAGGAAATGTAGTAAAACTCTTCAAAATCAAACTTTATTCAATCTAAAATTAGTAAAATCGCCGTGCAATAGCATAATAAATGTGATTAAACTAATGCAAAAGATAACTAATTTCATATTCATTAAGTTCTATCAAAAAAAAAATCTAAGATTATCCGAACAATCAATTAGTCTTAAACAAAGGTCCTTTAAATAAAATGAGCATAAAATTTTAGTAAAGATAACTTTGCATGTGGTAAATATATAAATAACTTTTCACTAAAAGCAAGTAATCGCAAATATGTTTTTGCAAAAAATAATGCACGGATCTGGAGGTAAATCTTGCAAAAAAAGGATCATGTTGGAAAGCTCTTACTTGAATTAATTATTATTACTTCCTAAAACAATGAATAAATGTAATAATATTTATTATACATTCATGATATATAGCATGTTTTTTTGAATTCTTGGAATGTAACCCTTTCTTTTGTACTAGTTTCTTGTCCCGTATAACACGGATTAGCATAAAACACTAGTTTTTTTGGAATGTATCTACCGTGTTATGCGTGGTTACTTGTATAAATATAATATTATAAAAATATAATTATAAGAATATAAAAATCAATATATTATTAGTTACATTATAATCCTATATAAAAGATTATTTCTTTTATCCACATATATACTTTGTAAAACAACAAATATTTACATAAATAAATTAACTTCTATCAAGATAATTTATGAGATACAAATGATATGAGGTACAAAGTTCAAGTCATAAAGGTAAATTAGAAGATAAGATGAAAATATTGATATTTAAATTTATATAACACATCAAAAAGGTAGTACATCAAAAAGATAAAGATAATTTTAGATAAAAATAAATATTTCATATATAGGAAATGAATGCACACAAAAATATGTTTAGAAAGTACATAAAAACATTCAATTGGATGTTGATTGAATTCATGAAAGAAGTTTGAAGGTCAATTGCACAAGAAAACAAAGATAAAATATATTTTAACCACAAAAATAATAATAAATAAATAAAATACTTACCACGTTAGTTGGAAGTTTATGACCTGGCAAATATTTCACATTTTCATGAGTTTCGTTTATGATTTCAGTTAATTTTTTTCCATTTATCATTTCCTCATATACATACATAGTAACTTGATCTTCAAAATGAGATAATTTGGCACAATTATGTCCAACAATTTTAGCAATAGCTGAGCCCCTGATAATAAAAACAATAATAATAGAAACAAATTATATAAACCGGTATTGTAATTGAAGGTTATAAATTGAATGCTGCTTACCAGTTTCCAGACCCAACGATGCAAACTTTATTTTTTGTCGGCATTTTAATTATTTTAGTAGAAAAATATTTTTAAAAATGGATAAAGTAAATATACAAGCACAGCCTTCAACTGAACAAGCGCCACGATAATGCCAATCAGTGTTGCCAGGTCCACCATAGAGAAAAACTGTAGATAGACCAAAAAAAAACTGTAGAAAACTGTAGATTCAAATTGAAAAACTGTAAATCTACAGTTTTATCATTAAATGATGGTAATATTATATAGTTATAATAGAATATTCATAGCAACTAACAAAATATAACATTAGTGGTATTTTTGAAAAAAAAAAGTTGAAAGCAATAATGATCTCTAACGGTTTTGTTATATTCATTCATCCCAAACATCGATGCCTATCAAAAAGCGATAATTCTTGAATATAAGTTTTTCATCGTAGCTTACACAATATATTGTATACTTCATTAATTATTTGTTATTTCATGTTATTATTAATAAAGGTAGATTTGAATCAAACTTAAACTAGTTGAGTATTAAACGAAACAAAATGCAATGAATAATTTTATCTAAAATATTGGTTATTAACATTCCGTAGGGTAAGTTATTGTAATGGGCCGAAAATCGAAATTGAAAATTTTACATTTCTCGACGTTTTGAAGGTTTATGAACATTTTGGCATACCTCACAAAAAATGGTATGTGTGTGTGTGTGTGTGTTTGAGTGTGTATATATGTATGGATACAATTTTTTGTCCTCGTTTTCGGGCGCACGGATCAACCGATTTGAATGGTTCAAAATACATTCGACTCCTATTGATAGGGAGATGTGCTGATTAGTTTTTGGCAAAGGCAGATCCAGCCGATTAGGAGATACGGAACAAAGAGTGCAGAAAATAGAAATCGAGTTTTTGAGAAATCGGAGCGTCCGATTTGAATGATCCCAAAAACATTCAATTCGTAATGACGGGGAGAAGGGGTGATTAGTTTTTGGCAAAGGCAGGTCTAGCGGTTTCGAAGATACAGAGTTAAATGTGCAAAAAATTGCAGTTTTTGAGAGAACTAAGCGTCCGATTTAGATGATTCCAAAAACTTTCTGCTTGTTTTAACAGAATAATTGCTTTTGGAAAAAAAAATTTGCTTCAAAATTTTTCTTTTTAATTTTTTTTTCAAAAAAAATTTTTTTTTGTATATCGAAAATAATTCAGATTTTTATTTTAATTCTGTTTAATATACTCTAAACAAATAATTTCAAATTTCCAATTATTTTTATATAATTTTTTTAAATATAAAAAGACAATGTTACAATATTTATAATAATCTATTTTAAAACATTTAATATTCCTCGATCATTTTGTTACGGTACGGGAAGTTCCAGCAATTTGCCTTAAGGCACGATGCCATGTATGCATACACCCCACTAGTTTAGATTATATATTACATTCGTAAATGTTGAAAATATGACTATTTGATAACAATATGTTTCCAACGCATTAACAAACCAGTTTTCAACTTTAATTATAACAATCTATTTTTTGTGTCGACAAATCGATTTAGATTGACTTACAGATACAAGAAATAACTTACAGAAGGAAAATATTTAACAACAGAAAGGTTGGTTAGTTAACGAGAGATAAACGGATAGCATTTCGCTTTTCGCCGCTAGTCGCGCCGTTTTTCTTTGCGTTGACAGTCAAGCATGAGCTATAAAGTTTCTCATATTAGCGTATACTATTAAAATAATCAATGACCATTACCTCTAGTTTAACAATAGTAGTTTTGTTGAAGTTGACTCAGTGCAACTGCCACTAAGTTCTGCATAACAAATAAAATAAACGGCGCTAGCACCTTCAGCAAAAAAAACTGTAGATTTCGAGCCCAAAACTGCAAAACTGAGATCATTCCCAAAAAACTGTAGATCTACAGTTAAAACTGTAGACATGGCAACACTGGGTGGGGCCGATATGTTTCAAATTTCAATGATGCTTTTAATAAATATGATCTTTATAAAGAAACAATATATTGTATAATAAATAATCTGTCTGTACTATCGTGTAACAACAAAATGATAGCGACAGAAAACATGAAACGTCAAAATATATATGTACAGTATTTTGACGTTTAATGATTTATTTTCTTCATGACTGATTGTACGTCATGACATCCATTCAAGCAAAAATACCGTTTTTAAATAATAATTATTTTTATATACATATACTTAAATTTATATTTATTAATTTTCGATAGGGTAAGTATTGTAGTAATCGCAAAAAAAAAATCGAAAATGAAGATTTTATTCATCTTTATAAAGATGATATGTTAGAAAAAATGGATGTATGCGCGAATGCATCCCAAACTAGGTCTTTTGTCTGGGTATTCCGGAATCCGGACTCAATACCGCCTCATTATAATACCATCAGTCAGCCTCACAAGGGAACCCTCAGGTTTATTCTTGTGGGATTTTGATGAAACTTCGCATACTCTTCTTTTATCTTTGCTTCTCATGGTAATAGAGCTGATGATCAAACCGAGCCTTGTAAAATATTATAGGCCTATGAGAAGTGGTTTAATTATAAAAACTAATTTAAGTTGCAAAAAATAGACCGTGCGTTATGTACGCGCAATAGTGCACATATAATACCTCTGTTTATCTCTCGTCCTCCCATGGGGGAAGGATATAGAATGCTATAATGTATGTATGTGTGTTTATGTGTTATGTATGTATGTATGTATGTATGTATGGTTATGTATGTATGTGCAGATAAATAAAGTTTGAATGATTCCAAAAACATTCGATTCCTATTGATGGGAAGAAGTGCTGATTAGTTTTCGGCAAAGGCAGGTCTAGCCAAAAAATGGTCATTCAGTTTTTGAGAGAACGGAGCGTTTGATTTGAATGATTCAAAGACATTTTATACTTATATTAACGAAATTAATAACTTTATGATTAAATTTCTGAATAGGCAGGTCTTTGGTTTCGAAAATATAAAGAAAAATTTCCAAACACGAGCATTTCAAATTATGTTATATACATCAAATAAGCAATTTTAATATTTGTATTTTGTTCAGAAAATTGATTCATTTCTTTGTAATAGTTCCGTACCAATATGCACAAAATAAAGAACTTTTGACATGTTTGAAAAACATTCTTTCCAAAATTCTTAAATTTTAAATTTATTTCAAATGCTCGAGGTTGTTAATTTTCAAAAAATTTTTTTTTTCAAAATTTAATATAAAAAATTCAATTTATTCCAAATTTATAAGCTCTTTAATTCCGTCTAAAAAATATGAATTATAAAAGTTAAAGCTTTATAATAATCTATTGGGAAATATCTAAAACAATTGTTATTAATTATTGATCAAATTTTATTAATTATTGATTATTTTCATTTTTCGAATGTTTAATTCCAGTACAAGAAGTTCCACAACTATAGTTTATTAATTTATTTAATACAATGGTCTTTATGCCTTATTACATATGATATATATGCTTCAGTGTCGAAAAAACCTTCCAGATCTATATGAAAATCATAATACCAGTTAAATTCCAAATATGAATCTTATCAGATATGAAAATAGTATTGATAAGAATCATAAATATGATTTAAAAATTTCTGTATATTGAAATGCATTTCAATATAAGAAAAAATTATATAATAACAATTATTATTATAATTATCAATTAATAAGTATAATTATTGTATTCTGTATTTATTTACACATGATAAATTAACTTTGTCAAATTTAAAAATAACAATAAAAAGAAAAAATAGTGTTTAAAAATATTCTGTCGACTTTCTAATTATACTTTGATTGATTTTTATTACTCCTATATATTGAGAAACCTCAAGCAAATATTAAAAAGCTTTCTTACTAAAATGATCATTCTTCAAAGAATGCCTTCCTTTCCTGTAAAAAAAATTTCATTTTCGAAATTCCTAATATCAGTCTTATAAAAGAAACATAAATTCAATGAATACATGACTTTTAAAACATAGGATGCAATTATTTATGAGTTAAATTTGTTGTTTCAAAAGATAAAATTAGTAAAATTGGAGGTACAGAGTGAAATTATTTTAATCAGATGTAACGGGATTGAAATTTTAATTTTTCACTATGTTTATGAATAGATAAAGTAAATTACATTATTTGCTAATATTAATTAATGAAGTAATTGGCATTTTTAGTTTTTAATGAATTGTTTTCTGTTTAGTGCCCAAACATACTTATAATTTGCATAAAAATGATAATTGTTAAAAGAATTAGTTGTATTTTTAATAAATAAAAGTTAAATCAAAGAATAATAAGCAATAATTCGAAATTTTCATAAATCTTGAAAACAAAAATACTTGTATCAAAATAAAGCTTATTTTTGTGAACAACAACTATGAATTGTAAATTTACACAAATAAATTTTTCAGATTATATTTTTGAAAAGCATGTTACTTTAATTTGTTAATAAATATTTTTTATTTAATTTTCTTTAAACATTATAAGTATCATAATATAGTTGTACAAACTTCAATAAATATTAAAATATAATAGACGGAGTAGACTTAAATTATTAAAATAATTCATGCTCTAAAGCAATAAGGTATTAACTATGCATTCGAATCGATGTTTTATACACATGACAAACATAAATGTGAAATATCTGGTTGATCGTATCTGAAATAAAAATAGTTCTAATTATTAACTAATTTTAAATAATGAATATATAAAAAAAGGAACTTACACAATTATAGAACAGGTTTTGCAATACAAATTTTCACATTTGTTACATTGAACAATACATTCAGCACACTTATTTTTATCACAGAAATAGCATTTCCACAATGCATTATCATCACAGTAAGGAAGAGAAGTCTTCTAAAATATAAAATAAAATTAAGTCTTAAAATATAACAAGAAAAAAAAGCATGTTGAAATTCGCTATGAAGAGTTTGTGTATGCATATGAATATATTCATAAAAACATACAGTTATAAATATAATATAAAGAAAGTCTATTGTCCTGATATCATTTACAGTTTTAAATAATCAGTTAGTTGCTTGAGATCTAACAGAAATCAGTTATTTATTCAGTAAAAACTCTTGCCAAAGTCTTATAGATAAATTACCAATAAGTTAAATATTTTTTCAAAACTTGTATATATTTTATAAACTTTAAAACGTGACACAAGTAAGTTATTAACAAAACTATTATTACCGTCTCTGGATTGTTTTTGTTATTCACATTCTTCTCTTGATTATTATTATTTTCTATTTTACTCAAATTTTTGACTCCATTAAATAGCATGCTCGTGGTTTTATCTAAAAATACATGATAGAAGTTAATCACAATTTTAAATAGTATTATGAATGTTTTTTTAAATATACCGTAGATAACCCTCATTTTTGTTGCATTGTTTTGCTGTTGTATTTTATCACTAACATAAGTTTTATATTGAGGTTGTAAATTTTCGTCTTGAGAACGCTTTCTCTTTGCCATTTTATGAAATCAACATAAAAACATTTGAATTAAAGTACTTTTGAGACGAAAATAACTTTCCAACCTACTACTTAGCTTTATTTGCGGCAAAAACTAAATTGTATATGACACTGACGCAAATATTTGACACATGTCAAGGCATCTCCATAGATACCCATGTGTTGAATATAGATGCGCCACTGTAGATTTACAACATAGATATTTATATAGAGCGGATACTTTCAATTAACGGAATACGTCAGATCTGTTCAAGATTTAAATATTGTTCAAATTTCGTAAAATAACGTCCGAAATGAGAATTGTAAAAAAAATATATGTAATCATAATTATTATAGCGTAATTCTACATCAACTTGAAATGTTGATGCAAATGAAATTAATTCTTTCATTCATTTTATAAATCATAAGCACAGTATCTAATTAAAATCACATTTTTAATTTGTTAGTTTGATTCCACATAGAATAAACAATATTAATATTAACTTTGAAGACAATCATGGACGAAATTTTTTGGAAAACTGTAAATGGAAAACCATTTTATTAAAATAATTTTATATCTCAATGATGAAAAGCAAAAGCAACCCTGAGTTTTCATCGCGTTTAATAAGATTATCGATATTTTATACAAGAATTTGATCAGTCATGCTAAAATGTGTTCTTTAAAAAACATGATAAAGTAATACTGATAATTTGTTGTCTAGTGTAACCGAAGAATACCCTTAGAGTAAAATATTTTTTATTCATTAATATTTATTAATTAAATTAACTTTAATTGAATGATTATTATCAAACTTATAAATAAACTATATACATTACTATGCATTCATGAAAAACAGATAATTATGAAAGCAATGCTTTAAGGGGCATTCCTAGCTAGCCTGACAACCTAAAAAAAAGCAATTATTGGGAATTAAAAAATAAAAAAAACTAGTGAATCCATCTATGTAATATTTTGAGGGTATATTTATACATGTTTTGAGAATACACAGTAAAATTTTTTAAATAAAATATTAAATATTTTTGAAATGACAAGCGATCACCAGGGGCGACAAAAAAAGGTCCTCCACTGCTGGAGTGATTGCAGCCTTCTACTTTGATAAAACCAAAAAAAATTATTGTAAAACTAAAATATATTGTCTGTACGATGACCCTCGAACGAACAAAAAAATCAAAAATTGACAAAATGGCGGCATGTAAAAAAAAAGTTATTTTTTTCCAAAATTCTGGTCGTTTTTGGCATGCCAAAATTCGATTTTTGATCAGATCAAATACTGGAGGACCATCGTATGGAGAATTATATAGAGGAGATGCAAAAAAAAAATTGATAGCGATCGGGTCATTTGTCTCCGAGCAATCACTCCAGCAAATTCCAAAAGGGCTGTTTCGAGAAAAACACATTTAAAGATAAAATGATCGTTATACTGTACACTGACGCAAATATACTGTTTTTAAAAAAACCGTGACGCAAGGTGGAAATCTGGTCAGTCTAAATAGTTCAAAGAACATATACTACTTTTAAATATACTACTAGCTGATCATTAACTGATGTTTACAAAAAATAACATTTTAAGTTGTTATTTTTTGTAAATATCAGTTAGTAATATATTTAAAAATGTAGTTATAACAATTTTCAAATCCAAACTGACCTTATAAAAACAAATTAGTAACAATTTTGGCACCACGTTTTCCAAAATTGGTGGAAGCTACCGAAGACATTGGAGGAATGACGCAAATGGGCGAATTAAAATGCACGTGAGCGGTTAAACGCATGTTAAACGGTTAGTCAATCATTTCTAAATCCAGTGGAAGCTAATTCAAAAATTACTTTCATTATGATCATAAACTAATATAAAAATGTATATATTTAATGTAGTAAATAATACATTACTTTCATCTATAAAAAATATTATAATTTTAAGAGCAAGTTTCCATTGAAAGAAGAAAGAAGCTGGTAGAGAATTTAAATGAATCGATCCAGAATTTATGTTTGCTTAACTTAAACTTATTCGTTAAAATTATTTAAATTGCTCAATTATTACCACAGTTTTCTTTCAGAATTTTTATGATTTTTAAATATGGTAAAATCTGAAACATTTGGCAATATCAGGCAATATTCTGCACCAATGTCCAACTGTTGAACGATTGCATAACAGAAATGATAATTTTCAGTGCGTGGCTCCAATCCGGACAGACGTGTGGAGAACCCTAAACGTTATGTTGTGTTAGATATAAACCAGCATTGCACAATTGTGCATCGTCGTTGCTTTGCATCAATTTGCATTTTTATTATAGTTAAGGTCACCCAAGTAATTTGGCGAAACATGAGTGAAATATTTCAAAACTGAACTATGTGATATTAAATTAAACAAAACATTTTATTTTATTTTATTCAATTTTAACTGTGGATTTTATTTGATTTTTTAAAACAAACCGTGCGAAAAAATGTCGACCAGTTCTGCATATCTAACGCCCAAAGTCAAAATTAATGATGAGGATTCCTTGGATTCAGATCATTCGGATAATGTGTAAGTAATATTTTTTATTTTATTTATTCTTATTGTAATAATTATTGGTTTCATTTGATACCAATTTCATATTATATAATATATATTCTTGGAAAGATTTCCTCAATAATTTATTCATTTTGAATGTAAACAATAATTTATTCAATGTCAAGTATATTTGTTAGTCCATAGGAAATCGTAAATTATAGAACCCTTAAGAACCTAAATTATATTTATTACCTTCTTCGAAGAAAATGTATGATTTGTCAGTTACACTGAAATTGATTAATTAATATTTTAAAATACGTTATTCGAAACTATTACACTATTACTTAGTAAGCCATTACTGATTTTTGTGGAGATGATTTAGAATTGTTTTCTTAATGATTTTATTCTGCGATCTGCTTTTACAAAACAATGAACAGAAATTCTTAACAATATATATGAAAAGAAAAATATTTTGATGAAGTTATTTGTAACTCGCCCAGCGGCAAATCTACTAGCAATAAAAAAAAATTAGGATTTAGGATTGTTCATTAAAGCTTAGAATATAGAATAGAAAATTTCAAAATATGGCTCACCTTAGCCAATATTACATCATCATAAAATTAGCTATTGCTAGTACTTAGTTAGCAAACTATTATTAAATATTTCTGCATTGATGATTTAGGGTTGTTGATTAAAATTTAATAAAATAAAATGATTAAATCAACTGCTTAGACTAAATATAGAATATAACAAATTACGTAAATGCAAATGCGTGAAATCATAAAACGCGACCTACCTTATATCCAACTTAAAATTTTGATAAAATACTACAAATTCTAGGCATTAATTCTAATGATGTAATTGCGATTTAGAAAAATCACTTTTCTAAAAATATACATAACGTTCTAATAATATACTTTACATTTACAAAGTAAACTTCCTATTATTACCAATTGAGTATATAATTAAGTTAGATGTTCGTAATTACTACGGCAAATACCACTAATATATAAGTTCATAATGAACTACATGTGCCAGAGTTTTGAATCAATCATCGATGTTAATTAATAATCTTAACTAAAACTAATCATATTTTTCGAAAAAAATGTGAATGTTAAATAAAATGATATTTTTAAGGCATTGTACAACATCTTAATAGCACACTGTTTACCAATGGTGAAAGGCATATTAAGTCAAAAATAATAAGCAGGAATCTTGATTTTATTAGTGGAATTCATTACAAATAATGGGACTTGTTATAGTTCTGTTTCGCGTATTGCCAAGAGTATAACAGTGTGACTGAATATCCTAATAAACAATAAGCAAGGAAGTTGTATCAAAATTATTGTAGAAAAATTTAAAATGAATTTAGTGACCTATTTTAAGTATACGAAAAAGAAAAATCCAATTTTTCCTTTTCCTGTTGTCTGCTACCACTGGAGTACTGCATAACCGAACGTAGTTTTTAGATTACCTTTGTTTTTCGACTTAATCAGCAATTGATTTATGTCTCATTTAGATAGATGATCAAGCAAATAAAAACCTATCACTGTGAGGCATAAATAAAATCTTTAAATTAAAAACATTTCAATATAGTACGCAGGTGGTTTCTGATTCACCTGCGACTGTTATTGACTGGAGAAACCCTTTCTCAAAACAAACAATTCAGAATTAAATATATCTCACGCCGATATTATAAAATTTCTCAGAACAAGATCACGCGGTAATGAAGACCCCACATAGTCGCGCAATGGTTTAAATCAGGGCTTCTTAAACTTTTGTCCTTTGCGACCCCATATACGATTGCGACTTTTTTGGCTTTATAAAAAATTAAATTAATATTTTTGAATAATTCTTTTTGGTAACAATAAACATATATATATATATATATATATATATATATATATATACATACGGAAATATAGTTTGAGAATTTGCTGAGAACATACAAAAACCAAGACCTGATGTTCTAAAATGATTTAAGGGGGTTGTTCTTTTTTTGTTACAAAACATGCAAGGTATTTGTTTTTGTTTTTCTCGAAATGTATTCATCATAAAAACATGCGGTTTTTTTTTAAACAAAAATTACAAAATCATAGAATATTTATATAAATTTATTTTATTATATATAAATTTAATGCCACGGTTGAGCTTGTTTTTTTAGCAAATCATCATATTTCACAATGACAAATGAATTTCTAATCCATTCGTATTTAATCCTTAAAATAAAGTATCTAGATCTTTAAGGTAATGCAAAAATTGGTTCCTTAGACTAGTCATATGATCAATAATAAGATCTTTACTTATTTACTTACTTCTATTTCATCAGTAACACAAACGTGGGAAACATGTCAAAGTTATTAGTTTTCATGCTAGCTATCCACAGTTCTAATTTTTCCATAAAATTCGTAATCTTGTCTTTCTGAACAAAAGCATGAATTTGAGATCCTTGCATTGATTTATTTAAATCGCTTAGCCTCTGAGAAATATCAACTAAATAGGCAAATTTTGCGAATAACTTCGTGTCCCAAAACAAACCTGCTTTAATTCTTTTGTTATCAGCAAAAATATGGCAATTTCTTTTTGATCTGTAACACTCTTTGAAGTACTTTACCACGTGAAAGCCAACGTGCATCACAATAATAAAGTAGTGCATTTTGAAGTACATTTGTCCTGACAAAATTGCAGTGAAAATTGTGGATTTCTTGCACGTATTTTGCTGATTTGTTTTTGACACTTACTCAGCATTTAAAATTAATATTTTTAAAACAGCTTCACGCTCCCCTAGGGGGGCGCGCCCTACAGGTTGGAAATCGCTGTGTTAATTCATCGCATCCAAGATTGTTTTTCTTGTAAATAATTAAAATAATTTTGATTATTACTCGTTCCTAGAAATAATATAATTCATTTAACCGTTGATCATTTCTTAGAATAGTTCCAATTTAAATAATATAATAAAATTTGTAGTCAATAAACAATGCAATAATGATAACTACCAATGCAAACGACAACAACTATTGTTTTATATCATATGCTACAGCAAGTTGGAGAGCCTCAGGGATATTTTAATAATTATTTTTCCATCGTTTTACATAAATATGAATACGCGATTGATAGCAAAAACAGTATGTATACCATTTTAGACGTAGTTGTTCAAAGCACTTTCAATTGAAATAATAAAAATAATAACGGATTTTTAAGTTATTGCCAATTAAGGTTTCTAAACTGCATTGTAATATAAAGCAATTCCAAAATAAAAATATTCTTTTTTATAAATTAGTTTCGTTAAACACCTAATATTTGCATTTGCATTTAATTTAAGGAATAACTTCATTAAATTCAAATACTTTAAGTTCGAAATAATTTTGTTTCCTCTTTATTTTATATCGTTTAATATATAACTAGAAACTATTAATTTTATGATCTTTAAGACCAATGACGTAGAACGTGTTCCGCTATTACGATGCACTTAATATATCTAAAGGATACATTAATCTGCGAGTTAAGAACCAATTAAGGAATTAATTTTCTAAAATGCGCACCGTAAGCTTATGCAATTTATACATGTATATTTTCGTATATGGCCATCACTGGACATCGTACAAAATTTTTCAAAAACTGGTTTTTATCATATATATATTATCACAAAATACAAACTGACCGTAGTCTTGTTTGAAAGTATTGAGATTTTGCGAATAACCGACATTTTAGTCACAGAGCATTGTACTTTATTTCACAATTTAATTACTATTAATTATTTATAGTAAATATTATAATTTACATAAACAAAGTGAAATTAATTTTTCATGCTTTTATTAAACTAGTGTAAGCAGGATTCTGCCTTAAGACAAGTTGCATTAACTTGCCGATACGTATTTCATAATCAATGAAATAATTGAGAGCTATTTAGGTAGAATATTTTAACTGTTAATCTATCTATAATAAAATTTTCGCTTTCATTGAAATATAACCAATGCGATTTCCAACGAATGTCTTTGAATCATACTAACAATATCTGTAATTGTATATATTGAATAAATTTTATTCCAAACGTTTCATTTCATCCGTTTTGGGTTCTAAAAATGTAAAAAATGTAATGTTTTTACTTGTGGATGTCGACTGTAATCAGTAGCTACACAGAAAACATGAAACGTGCATATGCTTTGGCATAGATTCTGATTAGAATCGCTAAAACGCGCGGCAAAGTTATAAACTTTGATCATTTTATAGGGATAGATTTTCGATTTTTCTGCTAATTACAAAAAAAAACTGACAAACGATAGTCCTTATTGAGTTATTACATGAAATGGTTTTTAAATTTTTGGAATTGATATAGCCGTTTTTAAAAAAACTTCGACTGAAAATCAAAAATCGATTTACATTTACACCCAAATATTTTTTCCATAAATTTAGCAAATTGGATTTTTTCTCGAAAACAAACTTCTTCGGGAAGTTCATAAAAACTAATTATACACAATATCAATAAAAATAAGAATCAGTCAGTATTTAAAATATCCGCCGAACATTATCTTTTTAGGAAATTACATGAACGTTACAAAAGACATGGTATTCTTAAATGTAGACTGTAAATCTATGGTTTTATATAAAAAATCAAAATAAGATTTTGAAATATGTTTATATAAGTTACGTAATTTACGAATGAAAACAGTTTTTTCATACCTTACTGTTTACATTCACAATCGGTATACTATCCATTGTGATATTGAATTTTGACACATAAATTATATTTAACATTTTGTGAAGTAATTATTTTAGATACAGTCGAAAGAAAATTTAAAATTGCCAATTTGTGATATCTTCATCTTTAATGTTAGACAGCAAAAAAAAAACTAAATTTGCAAATCATCTTTGTTCTTCCTAAATTAAATTCTAATCACGGTCCAATGATAGTACTGCATATCAAATATGGAATAGTAATTGTATACCACACTTATTAAAGATGATGATTTAATGTTGCCGACTTCTTGTGTTCGAAAATACACGAAAAATTGTAAGCCTAATAACACATTTTACCATTTGGAATTATCCCACATTCAATTACATTTTATTTCATAGAAAAAAATAATTATTTGGAATAGTCATTAGTAACGAATAAGAGCACCTATAATAAATACAATGATTACTATATAATTATACATCACTACATATATACATAGTGTATTATAATTATCACACAAGCTCGAGGTATCATTATTACATAATAAAACTCATTTTATAATGTGAATTTATAAAATACGTAAACATAGTAATTAAAGAAATTCTAAGTGCTTATTTCAGTCGGTTAGAATTGACAATTAATTTCGTCATTTTCTATTGGAAGTGTTATCAAGGATGTCTTATTGATGACAATAACGAACTTGTCAATCTTATTTAGTAAAAACGTTAATGGAAAATTAAATTAAGAAAAATGTTGCGCATTTCCCGGTTCTTCCACGGCAATTAAAACAAAATGAAATAAAAATGATTGATTTTAGTAGTAATTAATTCTAAGTGATGACACAACTTCTATTATTTTTGTTATGCATAACGTTTTATGAACTTATATTATGTAACATAAACGTAAAAATGTGATTCTTACTTCACCTGTGTGTACTTATAGACAAATCTATGCGTGTAAAAAATCTATAAATAATTTTTGCATCATGATTTGCAATAAAACGCTTTGCTTTCACATTTCGAATATAATTTTTTTTGTCGATCAAAATTTTATTTGAATTTTTTAATACAAAATTGTTGAGGAATATAAAATATGAGTAGCAGAAAGATATATCACAATTTGCGACCATCTGATTTGCCTGAGGACAAAAAGGCAAAAAAGTTAAGGAGGTATTCTAGTCGAGAGGCATGAATTTTATGCGATTTTTGAAAGGCCATGAAAAAAGATAAATAATATTTTCACTATTGTTTTACATGTTTAATTATTTAATTAATGTTTAGAGAAAATAATGATAAAAATTAAAACTATTCAAAGTTTGAATTCTAGAAATTGATCAAATGTGGAGGTCTCAAATTTGGCAACTGATCATACCCATAGCTAAAAAATAACATATTTTTTATAACATTTTTTCGATATTTTCCAGTTTACTAAAAATGGTAAAAATCTGAATTTGAGGGATAGGTTCATACTGAGCAAAAGTCTACAAATAATAAGACTCTGTATTGATTTCAAGTAAATCAGTCCAGTAGAAATTGAGAAATCGTTGGTATAGTATCGCTGAGGGAGAAAACAGAGGAGAATTATGGTTGTCAAACAGATGAAAAAATAAATAAAATTTTGGAAAACCTTGTACACATATTCTTGAACAGTTACACTTTGAAAATATGCAAAAAAGACAATCTATTTTTTTTTAAATTCTACTAGATCAGGTCCATAATGTATTAGAATTATATTGAAGTTAATAAAATAAACTAATCTGAATAATTCTATATTAAATTTAACAAACTCACTTTTAATTTAATTCAGGATGTATTACACTATATTTTTGAATGTATAAGCCTTTTCAATTTCACAAAAAATATAGTAGTTCGATAAATCAGGCCAAAAATATTGGATTGACGACCAATGAAGCATCTCTAAACTAAAGAAATGTATACATACATTAAATTTTTTGAATTCCAAATGTTTTTTAAAACACTGGACTTTCCTGCATGGAGTAAATTATATATTATTATTTTTCACTCTATTTTTTTGCCCTATTTGCCTTCCTAATGCCATAATATTATTGTATCTTGATAGCTTTTTAAGGAAATAAAAAAAACAAATTTTTCATTTTCATTCAATAGTTCAATATACCGCACGTATAATCAATTATTTTCTAACTGCTTGCGGTTCAATATATTACATTTTCTTCTCTCATGTTTATTGACATAATTGATTACACAAACTCTTACATTTATATCAATATTTTCATTCTTTATTGCAATCGATCTTCTTGCATTTCCCCGTTTATGTGCTAACAATAATATCGAGGTGTTTATTTTAATTTGGCTGTTATTATAGAACATACATTGTACAATAATGTGACTAATAATTCTTAGTAAAACGTTTTACTTATTCAATTTATGATTTTTAGCTTCCGAAAACGTTTTCTAGTTTCGATTAGTTTTACTTACAATTTTAATATTAAAAAAAATTGAATAAACTTAAAATTTATTTAAGAGGAAAAATTCATCTTTTTTGTCCATTTAGTTTATCCTTCAAATCAATGCAAAGAATGTAACACAAAGTAACACGTGGCTGTACTAAATTATAATTAATCACCTGTCAATAAAATTATTTACCTGGGTAACAATGATATGTCTCTTCTATAATAATGGTAATAATGGATGTGATGAATCGATCACAAAGTTCATCAATAATTACACCTAGACATGTATTTTACGCGAATAGATCTCAAAATGTGTTTGTACATGATAAAACTAAAGGCAGAGCTGTGATGTTAGACCCCACTGGGTTAATATTTGATAATTTAATATTTCAATTTGACACTATTAAATTGAATATTTTTTACATTATTTTGTATATATACAAAACATCTACCGTTAAAATAACATTAGAAGATACTCGAAGCTCGATATGAGTGAAAACAATTACTTAACAACTTGATTGATCATTCGAATTCAAATTGAATCATCACATTTTGTATAAAAATATAGTTAACATTAACTTTTAACATTAATTTAACAGTAGCCAATATTATCTGTAGTTCCCCAAGCAATCAAAATAAAATATATAAAATATGCCTTTCTGTCCATTGAATGTTTTCTGGTATATAATAAAAAACAATTTCTGATCTCATAAATAAAATTAACAATCTAATTCCAGTTTCTTGGCTATATAAGTATGACAAAAATCAGTATTATACACAAATACACAATAAAATTTCACTTTATTGTTCAAAAAGTGGGTTAATTAAAACTTTTTTAAAGGTTTTTTTTAGGTTCAAAAAGAAAATTTATTTCTGAATACAATAAATATTTTTTGTTTCGATAGGACGTTCAGTTTTTTTCCTATCTTTCCCGCTAATTAAGAAGAATCGAAAAAATGAAAATCCTAGAAATCTACTACCACCGGACTACATCATACATTAAATAGAAAAAATCTAGAACTACATTCAACACCAGCTCTTTGTTTAATACAAATGCAAAAACTATTTGAAAAAAATCTATTGAAAGATGCAGCACATATCCGGGATTTGTAATTTCCGTTCCAGATCGTTAATTATTACAAATGATTTATACTTTTATTTTATTCAAATGCGCAAATAATCTTAATTATTTGCCGAAGCCATTAAATTGTAATTAATTTTGCGGTGGAAAATTCTTTGTAGTATCACAATAATTGATTTATTCATGATGGATTTAATAAATAGTCAATAGTAATAGAAATAAATAAATAAGCTCTGAATGTTTAAAAAAAATTAAAAAAAATATTCGGATTGCAAATTGTAACTAAAATACATAAATGAAAATTTGGTTATTGCGATCAAAATCCCTTAAAATATATTGCAATCAAATTTATATAAATATTTATAACTTATTAACATTATTAGTTATATATATATATATTACTAGCATTAATAGATTAAAGGTTAATATATAAAACATTCGGAAAATTATTGTAGGGCTTATTTTTCAAGGTGAATTAAACGGCAACAGAAAATAAATATTTTTAGCATTTTCCTCAATTTTAGATGATCTATTATTATCTAATGATCTATTATTACACATCATTGGTGTGATTCACAATCTATGTAAATATACATAAAATCTTTCGTACATAATCACTACTATTAAATATACAAAACTAATTTTTCATAGATAATTTTTATGTATTAACTCAAATTTTTATAAAGCTAAATTTATTTTTTATTATTAAAATTACACTTATACTTTTATCGACTTGTCACGTATTTTTTGTGTTTATTCAACTATTCCATAAGTGGTTATGTATTAATTGTCCTTGCTAATCATTCATTTGATACTTCTAAAGATTTTTCATAACTGTACTTTCAAGTCAAAACTACAAAAAGTCCCCTCTGCTTGATAAAATCTCGTCGAGAATAGAATCTAGAACTTTGTGATTCTAACTGCAAACCTGAATCACCATCAAATCTTTCTGGTATATGGAGTACTAATGTGCCAAAGTTATAGTAACAGAACATGAAGGATTATGATATACATTTTCAATTCTTAGGGGTTTGTTTGGATAATTTTCCATAAGAAAGTAGCAAATCGAATAGATTGATTTAATAGTTGAGTCGATCTATTTGCTTGCCATCAACTATTTAAATAGTCCACTTATATAAATAATATAAATATGTATTATAATCGTCCTTGAATTTAGCTATATTTTTCTAGTTTTATTATAATCAAGCATGAAATATTTACCCAACAAATTAATAATTCTAATACCCAACTAGCTATTTATATAAATAGTTCAAACTTCATCAGTTTCATCAGTAGCTTTACAGTATTGCGAAATAGAAATGTCACATCCATTGTTAACCAAATAATAATAAAATGCCATTGCCAATTTTGAGAGAAAACTAAATATTTATTTATATTATTTAAGATTTTGAAGCCTCCATTGTACCATTCAATCTATTTTTAAACACAAGCCACGAAAGTTTATTTATTCACTTGAATATGCTATTATGATGTCTTCAACCAAAAATCAATATCGACAGAAATGGAGTTATGACATCTATTCAAATATAAATGTTGTATTCGATTACTATTCGATTGTCAGACCGAGGCTGCAAACGATAAGTGTTTATGCAATTAGTAAGCCACACATGAAAAAACTGATCATGCCGGAACTTATTTTAATCCGAACTGATTGGATTTACGTATTCAATATGAAAAAGTACTTTCACTTTTAAAATTAATCTGTGGTCCATGTGAACGCATAATTTTCTTGCTAATATCTTTACGAACTATTGCTACATGTCATGAGGGGATTACCAGAGTCGTTATCTTGTATACTAACAATAAATAAATACTTTTATACATTATTTTATTGATTTTGTTTTTCTATGGATATTAATTGTAATCATTCATAACGTGTAATGGAAATTGTTTGAACAGTAGAATTTTGTTCTGACAACTCGATCGATTCCGTGCTACATATCAAGCAGTAATAATCGACATAATTAACAAGAATTGAAAGTAGTGGTGTATGGCATCGTGTTTTATGGCAAGTTGCTGTAACTTCTCGTACCACAATGAAATATTCGAAGAATAAAATTGAGTTAAAAAAACACAAACAGAAAGATTTTCTCCAAAACTGCAATTTTTTGCATATTTAGCTTCGTAAACCCTAAACTACTAAACGACTACACCTGCCTTTGCCAAAATATAATCACTACTTTTACCCATCATTACTAATTAAATGTTTTTTGGATCAGTTTGGATCATCCGTTTTCTCAGAATCTCGATTTCTATTTTCTGCATTTTTTGAAAACTAATCGGCACATTTTCCTACCAATAGGAATCGAACATTTTTTGAACCACTCAAATCGGTTGATCCGTGCGCCCGAAAACGTGGAGTAATAATTGCATTCATACATACAAACACACTTACATACACACATACATCAATTTTCTCTAAGATATGCCAAAATGTTCAGAAACCTTCAAAACGTGAAGATATGCAAAAATTTTCAATTTCGATTTTTGGACGATTACATTAGCACCCTAAGGAAAGTTAATTAGGCAATATTAGCAATATTTTCAATTGTTTCCATTCAAATAGTTTTCGGTTTCCCTAATCAAATACGATTCGAATTTATATCTTCTAAACAAAATTATAATAAAAATGTCTCATTGTATGAGTAAAAAAACACAGAATAAAAAATACACATTGCATTTCCTAAGAGCGCAGCTCATTATTCCAAACCTAAATGTTTTAAAGTATTTTTTGTAGACTTATAATATTCTAGGTTCTTCATTTTTAGACCATGAACTCCATCACTAAACAAAGTTTCCATAAAATCATCTAAAGAAGTTCTTTTATCAATAAACAACTAAGAAATAGCTAGGCTGATTTGTACCAAAAACTTACCTGCATAATTCACAACTGATATCTTTCAAAAATTTACCACTTGTCTGCTAATTCTAAAAAACAGCTTTGGCGATCTTCTTCCTAAACTATCCAGTTATTGAATTTCATCAAATGGCTTATAAATATTTGCTCATATAGACACACACACACACTCACACAAACATATTCCTTTCCCAAATTTGAGGTCCAGTGATTCAGAATGACTTAAAACTTCGAAAAAAAACGTTAACTTATCTAACAGAAAGTTTAATGTTTTCCATTGAAAATAGCTCTTAGGCACTAGCCACATAAAATTTGGATCGAATACTAAACAAATCAATTGAAAAAATCATATATTTGAAAAAATACAATAAAAAATATATTGTAAAAATTGTTCATAAGAATAAAAATATTAGTAGCTAAATTTTCTAGCCAGGCTAATAAGGAAATATAGGCTAGACTGCCACTTGGTGAAAAAAATTAATTTTTTATAAACTTTTATGTATAAGCTCGTCTAGCACTATTTTGCAACCGAATTTTTATTTTAATGGTCATATTTATCTTAAATAAAACATCAAACAATAAAAAATAAGAGTGATATCTCATAGGAGATAATCTCTTAAATGCATTCACACCCAGAAAATTGTCTTAAGAAATGTATATTATTTTGATTGACAATAAAACTATGCAATATGAAAAAAATAATATTAATAAAATATTATGAATATTAAGGACTTTCATATAATCAAAGCTATATTTTCTTCTTCAGTTGTTTATTTTATCAATGTGTATTATTTTTCAACAATGGTGTAATATAATAAACAATTACAATTCTTCTTCATTAGATAATCTATCTGCCCCACCTTCTCGTAAATATCATTTAATTCAAAGGTCGCAGCTATCAGACACATTAAATCATTCTAAATATCATGTTAAAATAGCAAAAAACATTTCGAATTAATATTTAAATCAGGTGTATCAAAGCCATATTACATGCTCATATTACCCAGTTATGATTTGTTACATCTTATCGAATATTTTACAATCGTAAATAAACCGAGTTTTTTATATAAGAGCTTTTTTAAACAAAAACTCGTCTTGTTGTAACACATTCATCTTGGATGAAGAACTTTCTTAGTAATGTCAAGACTATCGGCTTCATGGAAAAAACGAAACCTAGGTCATGTTTTTATTGCTATACTTAGAACAACATTTTTATAATGGACCAATACTTTGTGAAACTCGTTAACATTATAACTGAAAGTTTTATGTACTTTTATAAGCATGTGTAGTAGTTAGTAAACTACTTCATACAATCTGGCATAAAATTGCGATTCAAGTTTGAAAAACTTTTTAAATTGGAGTTACCCATAGTTGCAGAAAAATGTGATTATATAATTTGTTAAGAAATCCTTTGAACAAAGACAAAGAAGGTAAAGAAGGTAACTTTTCTCGAAACACTTTGTAAATCAATTACTACCAAATATATTGCCTCAAAAACAAATCAGAATTTTTAATTAAATTTATGTTTTAAGATATGAATATCCACTTCCATATTCTACGAGCAACGTTTTTTGTTCAAACCTTTTTGTTGTTGTACCAAAAAATTCGACCATATATAATATTAAATTATATTACTGTACCTAAAATAATTGAATTTCATTAATCTAAAAATTGCACTATACTGTAGAATTAAAATTTTTGACTATTGTCTACAGTCTACTATTATAAATATCTCAAAATTGTATATACTAGGAACTTTCTAGACAATTTCTCTTTTAAATAAAAGGACTAGCTTTCGAAGCTTTTGGCCATGGATTAATAATTGTACTGCTCAGAGTTTTCTCCAAGAATAATCGATTGATAATTCTACAGCTATAAATATAGAGCAAATTCTTCCGCTTTTTTTATTCTTAATGAATATTAATAAGGTAATAAGTTCGGTACGAGTATATTATAATAAAATAATGTTACCTCAGATTGTCAATGAAAATTATCTAAAAATGATGAATTGTACTTATAGCAAATTATAATATTAATATTAAAGCAATTAGACTTATTTATTACCCAATTAATTAATTACGTCCATATGGCAATTGACTTTATTAATTGCATCTTCGTACTACACCTAAAAACGCATACTATTTTTAATTATTAAAATTCTATTAGGATACTATTTTAATATCGGCCAATTCAATACAAAACCTAAAACGTGAATGAATTTACATCTGTGCAGTTTACGATTGTATTAAAAAGCAACAAAAGATTTTTATAAATATCTATAAAAAAATATAAATTCTTGTACGCCTTTTTAGGAAAACTTCATATCAAAGCTTCATTAGACTTTTACATAATCAAATTAGTAAATTAGTAAATTTTAATTTGTTAATCTCCTAGAAAAACAATAATAAATTACCATAAAAATATAATATTGTCAATTATCTCATATTTTCACAGTTTATTGATTTTTTCAAGAAGTTCTTGCATGATGAATTTTCAGAAGTCCCCAAGCTATAAACAAATTATAGATATTTATATTAATACACACCTATACCGATGTTATATAATAAACCAGTTCGTGTTAATTTGCACAAAACTTTGTTACAGACATAAAGATTTCAATTTCTAAGAACATAAGTATTACGATGTTATAATTCGCAAAATCATATACGAAAATGCAATAAGCCATATTTGAAATAATGAGCTTCCAATTATTTCTCAATCGTGTCGATAACTTAGCTATAATATTATACATAGTTTAAAAACATTTTTATTTACATTTCTATTTGTATCAATGTAACTAAAAAGTATTTTTTATTAACAATTGATTTTCTATATATTATGAGAACGCTGTTCAAGAAATTAAAAAAAATCATTTTCAATATATTTTTTTATTTTTTTGTATGTATTTTTTTTAATTCAAAACTTGAAACAAATTTCGCATTTGTTTTACATTACTTCTTAAAAAAAGAAGCTTAATAAATTTAAAATATCAGAATTGCGATAGAAAAACTTGAGATTTTCAAGTAACTCTAATATTTCTTAGAATCGATTTCGTTATATTTTGTATTATTTTTTTATATATATTTTGTATTATTGTAGAATAAATAAAATGTAGAATAAAATATATTCAAAGCTATACAAATACTTTAATCTCGACCTAAAATTATAAATCGGTAATACATATAAATACATAAAATTAAGTTTAAGATAAATCATTAAATTATAGTCAGATGTTAAGGTATAGATTGAAGCATCATCACATAAAATTAATAAATACGATTCATAAATAATTTCATATAGAATAGATTTTTTTCATTGCTTTTAGCAAAAACTTGAATGATTGTTCTCAGGCTTTTCATTTTCGAGATCTTCACACAAATGAAACAAATAAAATGAAATACGAATTGTTATTATTGTGAGATTTAATAAACTAGATACTTTTATATCTTTAAAATTATTTATTCATGAAACCTCTAAATTACTGAATGTTTTTTATTTTTGTGTGAAATATTTAGGATATTATCAGGATTTTTGTGTTAATATTTAGGATATTATCAAGAAACTTGGACAAAATCCGCACACACAACCATTTTGGTTGAACTTTATTGTTCAATACAAAATCAAATATGAAAAAACACAACTTTTAAATTAGGTATTATAGGCACGTGCAAACTTTAATAATAGTTTGCAAACTTAATAATGAATAAAAAATATTAGTTTATCAAACAATCAATTAAGAAGGCATATAGTGTTTGAGACCCATAAAAATGTTTTGTTCGGCATTCAATTGGCAATAAAAAAACAAAATGATAAATTTAGACGATAACACGTCATATCAGATAAGCCGAATAATTGCATGGTAAAGAACTACTTGATAATTGTAATAATATTAATTTTTTGCAGTTTGTTTTGTTTGTTGCAGTTTATGAGAGAACGGATCCTCCGATTAGATTAATTCAAAAAACATTTTGCTTGAGTAGACGGTATGCAAAAAATGCATTTACAGAAAATTTAGTAATTTTGAAAATTTCCAAAAAAAATCAGTGTCAAAAAATTCAAATTTTTGAAATTTTCATCATTTTCAAAAAAAAACTAAGTTTTGAAAAATTTAATAAAAAAAATTATTCCTTATTAAAATATAATAATAATAAAATATTCTCAATATTTCGAAAATTAAAAAAAAATTAAATAAATTCAAAAATTTCCAAATTCTCAAAAAATTTCAAACTTTTGAAGAAATCTCTAAACTATCAAAAATCAAATTTAAAAAAAATGGACTCTTGTAAGCGTACACATAAGTTGTTTATAAAATACGCTCGTCGCCCAATTTAAAAAGCACTTATAAGTTTACAGTATGTAATAATCTTTTTGAAATTATTCAAAACAATAATTGATTATTTTCATTCCTCGAATGTTTAATTACGGTACGAGAAGTTCCAGCAATCTTCGTCTTAAAGCACGATGCCATGCACCCCACTGGTTTATTCTTTTCAATACATTTTTCCCGAAACCAAATGCAAAAAATGTAAAATTATTTTGAAGTTGCGGAGAATTAAATTATTTTTTAAATAATGAGATAGTAATGTTTATATAATTATATGATAAATGATATCTATATGTTCTATATGAAAAAATATTAGGCAAATGTGGTATCTCTAAAATAAAAATATTTTCGTTATATTTTTAATCATAAGCAAATTCCAGAAAGATAACAATTAATAATAAATAAAACTTTTCATTAAGTTTATCTTGTGCATTCATATTCGAATAAATGAAAACATGCGTGTGGACGATTACGCCGACGCTATTTTTTTAATTGGCCGCAGGAAATAATTATTATTTTAACACGTATAATGTCCGGTAATTAGTGTTAGATCTAAGTAATCAAGATTTATTTTTTATTTTTATTATATGCCAGATATATCTTCATTGAAATAATTCAATGCAGACTATCTATTGTTTAAGTATTCTGCGAGTAATTTATTCAATTAGACTTAATATACATTAAATCTAGGCGCAATTTCAAATTGTACAATATATCTTGATCCGACGTTGAAATATATTTGAAAGCAGATGTTAGTGACATTTTGCCTTATGGCAAGTTGCATGATTTTCCCCACATGTGCGAATAATCGTCTTAATCAACAAGATAAAAAAAATCAATAATAAATTAATATTGATTTCTTACTTATTAAGTCGATTAGTCGCTATACCTTTAAATCATATTATTAATTTATAAGTGATTTATATACCGAGTTACCGTAGAGCTTACAATATGAGAAACCATTGAAGATTATTTAATTTTGTAGAAATTTTTCAAATATATTAGTTGTATGCGACAAATAGTTTAAATATTATACACAATTGAAAAACGAACGCGCGTCTAATATAATATTTAATTTTTATAATTAAACCGCTTGTCGTAGGCTCCTAATATTTCAATATGTTTTTTCCATCTCTATGATCATAAAAAAATTATAAAAATTGACAATTTCGTCTACAATTAATACTAAAGAAGCGGCTCGGCAGATCTTTAATATCTTTCGAAATGATTTTGAATTCTAAAAATGGTTTAGTCTTTTTTGGCTAAGATTTGAGATATCATAAATTAGATACTTTTGTATCTTTAAACTTAGTTAACATATTTTATGTTATATTAGTAAAGGTATTTTGATGAAATTCCGCAAATTTTAAACATTTTTGTTTTTAGCTTTATGATTCAATACAAAATAAAATATGAAAAAACGCAACTTCTTAGATTAAGTCTTTCAAGCAAATGTTTGCGGGTTTAATAATAAATTAAACAAATCATAAAACATCGACTGATTTTTTTTATTTTTTCATGATAATTATAAAGAATATGGTTAAATATTATATGGTTTGGCCGTTCGTCATGTAATCAGCACGAGTCCTTATTAAGTTGCATCCAATGGCTTCAAATTTTTTTTAAATCAGTTATGTTTTTGTGGAAACACATACATACAGACCCTCATACTTTTTTGTTGGTCTCAAATGATTCAGAATGACTTGGAACGTCAAGAAAACAAAACTAGCAAGTTGAATTTTCTGGAGAAAACAAATTGCTTCGGGAAGTTAAAAATGTAATTTATAATTTTTTTCGCATATATTTATTGCCGATCAAAATATTTTTTAAGACAATATGCTGATTGTAAATGCATTTAAACGGTTTATCTCCAATGAGATATCTCTTTTTTTTTATTTTTGGACATTTCATTTAAGATCGTATGCTCATTTTTGTTCAATCTTCGAGTAGGAGACTCCTCACGTAATTCTTTTAAATATATTTTTGGGTGACCTGGTAATGTTTTATAATAAACAAATTTTTGGGCAATGTTTTAATTAAACTTCATACAGTTCTGTCTATTATTCTGATAGCATCAAAAATAATCAATTTCACATTCGTGATCAACGTTAAGCAAAGCTTCATATATCATTCCTGTAATAAACACCAATTCCACATTGAATCATTTATAAAATTATAGCCTATTACCGAGTTTTTTTCGTATCTAGCATCAGTACAATTACAAATTACATGTATCTGAAAATACCACTAGACTCATTCATATTTCACGTAGATATACGTAGTATTAATAGATGAGCAGCTTGTCTGTCATAGTTAATTCTGTGTTCGGTTAATAAGTTGTTTGAAACTGCGTATTTTCCTTTTTGTCGATAAAAAGACAATTTGTAGTTTATTGAGGTAATTAATGTAAACATGCAAAGATACACTTGATCAAGATATATACTTTTTCAGATTTGATAATTAACATTAAGTTTATAATGAAAATATTTATGATAAATATTAAAAGAAATATTAATCATAAAAAGTATTATTGTTTCTATATAATAGCTTCTATGGATTTATATAAATATTTTGTATTTTATTTATAAATTATGGGATAATATACATAAAATTTTGTAACTATTAATTATATCTATATATATATATATATGTATATATATATATATATATGTATATATATATATATATATATATGTATATATATAAAATTAGGGTGGTCTAATATAGCTCTATCACATTTTCGAATTTCCTTGCTCCAATGAACTCAAATACTTCCAAATTTAATTAACATTGATATCTCTATAACAGCGCTCTAACCAAAATTTCTTATGGAAATAACATGTGAAAAATTCTATTTGTTTTTTAGTTTCATAACTTAGCGACGAGTGAATCAAAATTTTTAAAATAACATTGTACTTGCTTGACATTGACGGTCAAGTTTTCGCATATTTTCGTTGAAAGTAAGTGGCAGTAACCAAGTTTTTTACTTTTAATGTTTTAGGTTAATTTCTATTTTTTAATATTTTTATAATGCATATATAAAACACACAAATGACCTTAACTTTTCACCATCTTACCCCTATTTCCTACGAATTAGATCATTTTTCATCTCGATTTTTGTCAGTGAACGTTTTTGACAAAATTGCGATTGAGGTATTTTGAGTTTATGAAAAAGCTCAATTCACATGAAGAAAAACAAATTTATGAAGGGTTTTCCAAACTTTCGCACTTACTTTTTAATGTTTCTGATAAATTTTCATAATTTTCTTAAATTTAAATTTATATAAATTTTTTGTTCATTATATTAACATATAAATATTAACAATAAATATTTAGATCATTAATTTTACATTTGTTGTTCAACCTAATAATTAAGTTGCATCGTTTTGATTAAATAATGTAACTAATATTCGTAAAGTTAAAGGTTAAATTAAAACGGATCTTTTTGCGATCCCTTTTCACCCAGAGAACAACTTTTTTTTTAAATACTAGAAATAAAATTCGACAATGATTAATTAGCTGGAAATGTAACATATGTTTGATATAAGAACAGTTATTTGGTGTTGTTTTCACATTGTTATTGCTCCAAATCAAAATAAACCTTGGTTTTAAATTACACTTTTTAAAATTTTCTTTTATTTTTTATAATACGGAATGGAAGATAAACTAGCCAGGTGTATGCCATTGTGCCTTAAGGTAAATTGCTGGAATCGAAAACTAAATTATTAAAAAAATTTTGTAAAACATTGAAAATTAGATTTTTGAGAAATTTTGAAGTTTTTGAAAATAATGACTTATATTTTGATTTATGTAGAGGATTTTGAACGTTTTTTTAAGCGATCGCGCTGCATAGCTGGTTTGGAGTCGAAATATAAAAGCGCGTGAGCGCCGCGTGTAAACACTGGTACGAAACCCATATGTACACAAAATTTGTATTTATTATTATAATAAAATATCTGGATATTAGTCTAATGTTCATTTTTAACCGCCAAATAGCATTATTTTTTACTTTTTTATTGGATATCCTGAGACTCTGGGCCTTCCTTTACAAAAACTTTTACCAATTCATTTCGTCAATACAAGTAAAATGTGCTTTGAATTATTTAAATCGGACGTTCCGTTATCTTAAAAACTAAAACTCTCCAAAACGGGTAGACCTGCCTTTTCAATTTTTCACATTATGTAGAAATAATAGATATAGCTTATTTTGCCAACTAAATTTATGTAGAGCACAAGAAAATTTTTTGCTGATGCTTCTAATACAGCTCAATCACCAATTAACATTTATTTTCCTGGTGGAATAACTACATGTAGCAAATGGACATTTTTGTTAAGATTTTTATTTTTAAGTAAATCACAGCATTACGTGATATAGCTATAGTTCTTTATTAAAAATAAAATTAGCACTAATAAAAAGTAATTCATTTTATTATTGTTTATATTATGATAGCATCATAATCTTATAGCTACGTAGATAATACGATATCAAAATAAATTCAATAAAATTAAATTCTCGTAAGTTCTAGCCAACTTCCAGTTGGCAGTATTTGGGAATCCCATGTTTACAACTTAACTCCTGCTTTGTTGATGTTGCATTTCATGGCCGAATGAGTTGTAATTGCAATTAGGTATTTTGTGCTTTAATAGATAATAAACCAATACTGTCGAAGTTATTTATAGAAGATAAAACCTAGCCGTATGCGTCACACGACTATCCGAATCGATTTTGTTCGAGGGTAGTTTACACGTGCTCTGAATAAAATTAATTGGGCGAGAAATAAGTGGGTGTAATATGCTCTTGCAATTTATGGATCTTAATCAATCAGGTATATTTCATTATTTAAGACAACAACGACAACACATAATTAGAAATACTAGAAAACTTTCAAAATTCATCGATAGACTCAGAGTGATAATGCAGACTAAATATAACCTTGCGGCGTATCAGGGGTAGATAAAAAATGTGAATCCCATTAAAAACTCAAATATAATTCATCTATAATTATAAAATAAATAAATACACATTTATATGTATATCATTCAATAATTAATACAAATTAAATTTGTTAACAAAAACATAACTATATATTTGAATATATTTGAAAAAAAAACACTTGAAGTATTTTTAGTAAGAACAAAGTAAAAGCAACAACGATGGTTAAAATTAATAATCATTTTATTTACTTCATTTTTTTATTTTTTTATAGCGATCAGAACTATGCCAATAAAAATTAAATGAAGCACAAATAATTATTTGAGTTAGATTAAAAAAATGCAACATATTTTTTATGAAAGCTTGCTTCTTGATATTACAAAAACCACAAAATATATTTTGTTATCTTTGACCCAGCTAGGTAATATTTAAGTGTCAATGAGTATAAATATCTGCATTTTCTAAAATACCTGCTTTTTAATCATTATATTTTTCTAATCATGTAATATTTACAGCCCTGAATTTGATAGACCCTTTTCTAGTTCTATATAATTAGCTCAATCATTAGAAGTCGCAACAATTATTTAACTAAAATATTTTATCTTACTATTATTTATTTTATTTCTGCCTAATAACCTAAAAATACACACGAATTATCGAAAACTTTAATTAATCAATTGACTTTTTATTACATTTTTTAACGCACTCCTTGAAATGTTTTGTTTTATTAATAAATGTTGACTTCAGCCATCAGGTGTGTTCATCCTTGTTACAACTTCGATTTTTTAATAAAGTTTTATGTAAATTTATTTCACAAATTCGTAGGTATTGTATTCTGCAATTGAAAATGTACAATTTTTACGATCGCAACAAATTAAGTTTTTATTAGAAACACATTGTTATTCGAAATTTGAATAGATATGTCAACTATATTCAAATCTCTGTATCTTACGAGTCATAAAAAAACCAATATAATTATGTTTTTTTTTCAGTTTTACCTTTTAATAAGTTTATTATATTAATGAGATATCTAAAGGAATAATATCTCGATAGACTTATTGCTAGCTCCATTAATTATTATTCACCCTGTGACTTAATATTAGTATATTTTTATGTTTGGCTGGCGAATCTGAATCAGATAGTATGAAAAATCGTTTCGAAAAGTCATTTCACGTGCAGATGAATGTATAATCTTATGCTAACTTGAGAAAATATTTCATCTGTTATAAATAAACATATGTCTTTAGATTCTAAAAAATCCGTTTATTCATATTCACGAAAATAGTTAGTAAATATATATTTGTTTGTCATGACTATTCATGTTCATTTTCAGGACTATTACAACTTTTATTCGTATCATGCCTATTAATTTTCTATAAATTGAATTTTAGCACTGATCACGAATTTGAAAAGAAAATTATATTTGATTTTAAAAATCGATATCATTATGTTCCAAAATATTTTTATTAGTTATACTTTTAGCAAAGTAATGTCTGTATAATAATAAAACTGGGAGACTATAATGATCATTGACTTTTCTGATTGTTAGACATAGACGACCTGGTCTAATATTAGAATGTTTTATTAGACCGGTTTGCTAAAAATAGCTCGCCACACGTACATTTTGCGCAAACGGATCTAATTTTTTGCGTGTAAGTCTACCATTTAATAAGCTCATGTTAATTTAAATCATCGAAATATGATTTATAATATATAATCAAAATTAGATGTGTATTGGAACATTCGAAATAGATTTTTCAAGGTAAATTGGTCGTAACTTATCTAGAGTTCAGGGCTATCAAAAGCATAATGATCAAATTACACTTTAGCAGATTTTAATTACTTCTGGCAAATCTAGATTATATATATATATATGTATAAATGTATATATATATGTATATATATATATCTTATACATAAAATTCTTCTGTAATGGTGTATGAAAGAACAATCCTCCTAAACAATTATTATTCGGATTTTGATACATCTTTCTGAAGTTTGTTAAGGGAATTTAAAGAAATATAATTAGATTGTAGAAATAAATGAAAAAAATAAAAAACGCTTATCATTGTTTTACATTGAAAATATGAGGCATTGTTTGACATTAAAAACAAATGAAGACTGTCATCGGCCAAACATTTCAATTTGCTTATAGGCTAAGATAATATTAAAATGATACCCCTCTTATAAATGTTATTTTATAAATGGATGCATGCATTCAAATTCACAGACACTCATCAATTTTTAAATAGCCCGAAGGAAGAGTTTTTTTCCAGAAAATCCAACAGGGTGATAATATCTTCTCGGCTTTTCAAGCCAATCGTTTAAAATCAAATTTACAAAATTGCAAAATCTGCAATAGTTTCTTGCATTATGTTGCCTTATGGCAATTGGGTTTACTTATGCATTACTCATAAATTATGTTGATTTCTTATGTGGATTATCCACACATGTCTTGAAGCAAAATGCCCATTACACCTAGTTTTTTTCATTACAAAAATATATCTTTATGATACAATATAACCATATATGAAATTATAAATTCTATCTCATGTTGTAAATGTAAAGAGTATGTCTATAAAGTCGGCGTGTCTGGTCCTCGTCTCCTGATTCCAGGTCAACGTCTCTTTAAAGAAAATGACGTATTCAAGAACTTCAAAAACAATAAACCCAATAACCTCGTACTGACATTTATTGCGAAAAATTTCATGCGCATATTACGACCGAAGGCATCTATTGTTGGCAAATTTCGATGCTAATAATACAGCTTTCAAGAGTTCAATAGCAACGTTCAATAGCAATTTTGAATACAAATTCTGTGGAAGCCAAGGTGGAAGAAATTTTCTGAACGTACTCCATTTGTTCTCATCAGTTTGATTTGTCGAGGATGTTTGAATATTGAGCTTTTTTGGGAGCGGATCAATGGCCGGCGGTTTTGTACCGATCGCGGGATAACTCCAAGTTAAATTTAGACACATTTTTTTCAATTTATGAAAAGTGCATTCAACTCTAGACCTGCTCAATTCTAAGTACCCCATTAAATGTAGTCGTTATTTTATTAACAGTTTTTATTTTTGGTTTTGAACTTCACAATATTTTTGTCAGAAGTATATAATAAATTACTTTTTCAAAACTTGTAGTGTTCGCCACAAGAAATAATTTAAAACTAGTGATGCATGGCATCGTGCCTTAAGGCAAATTGTTGGGACTTCCCGTACCGAAAACTAAAATATTAAAAAAAACTTGCCAACATTGAACAAATTAGATTTTTGAGAAAATTCAATTTTTTTGCAAAATTTTGACTTTTTTGAAAAATTAGATTATTTTTGTAATTCAATTTTTTTTGCATTTTGATTTTATTTTGAAAATTTTGAACATTTTTTTAAGCGATCGTGCTGCATAGCTGATTCGTAGTCAAAATATCAAAGCGTGTAGAGTGTAAACATTGGTACGGAACCTGCCTTTACAAAAATTTTACCACTTGTTCATTTTGTCAATACAAGTAAACTTTTTTTAAATTATTCAAATCGGTTGATCCGCGTTTGCAAAATCGTTGACAAAAATTTGTATCCGCACACGCGCACACACACATATACACACATACACACACACATACATTCATCCATTTTTACTAAGGAATGCCAAAATGTTCAGAAACCTCTGAAACGTGAAAATATATACATTTTTTTAAAAAAATTTTGCCATCGCTATAACTTACCCTACTTAATCATTTGCCTTCACTATAACTTACCCTACAAGAATTTAAAAATATAAACTTATCGCGGAAATAAGTTTATATAGATTCTATATTATGCAATGAATATTTTACAACCATCAGATTTAGACTGTTTTTTTGAAAATTCTTACATAGCTAATAAAATCTGAATGAAAATGAAAACTGTTAAAGTCCAGAAAAAATATGAAAAAGCACTCATAAAATACTTCCTTCTCTTTGAGAATTTGATCTTTAGACGCAATTTTTGTACGTGATATTAACGAAAAATAAAGAATATTAGTTACTTGAGAATATTAATTAAAAGCAACTGCCATACATCTCTTTTAGGATTTAACAATTTAATTCAATATAAACTTTATTAAAATCTCCGGTATATAGCATCGTATTTAAAAAAATATCTTATTGCATCCGTAGTCTAGTCTTTGAAAACTTTGAGTCAACATATTAATCAAATTTATTGTTTTTATAGTATTATTTTATTATTATTTATTTTTCAGAAATTTTATTTATTTTATTTATTAATTTTATTTTTATTATTATTTGCTTTTATTGTATATTAAACTTTTATCATTTTAATGTAAATTCTATCCTTTGTACTCTTATTTATTTAAATTCATGTTATTATTTATTATTATTACTATATGTTAAATTATTTAACAGTTGTAATAAATATTGTGATTAAAAAAAATATTAATCAAATTTTAATAAACTTATTTTATTAATCAACTATTGATTAAACGATTTACTTGCTACAAGAGATTTCCTAAATTTATAATACAGATATCACATATCGTTGAGCAAATAATCTATCAATCATTCTTTTATTCTATTCTAAAAAAAACTTTTAGCACTATTGTATATCTATTTGCACAGCGAATATAATTTGTAATCATATGTCAAAGCTTTCTTTTTAAAAGTAGTCACACTTATTCTTTAAATACTGCAAATTTCAGCAAATATTTTGCAATTGTTTGCTATTTGAAATGCTTTACTGCATCTTTACGTTTTATAATCAATTCATTCCTTGAATAAATATTATAATTTTGACCCAAATATATTATATTGCAGGTTGTGAGTCATTTTGGTTTGGTGTATATAATATAATTGAAAAACTTCGAAGACTTACGATATTTGAATAAGAATTCTTGTATAATTTCTTTTGAATTACTGTAATTCTCTTTGTAAACATTAGATAAAAGATGACGAATCGTCTGAAACAAAAACCTTCACATTAGCATAAAACTAAGACGATACGAATCTTTTCAAAATAAATGAGTTGTTGTATATCTAAAATACACTTATTTTCAAATAGTGATAATTTTGAAATATTTATTAGATGTAATTGTGACAAAGAAATAAATTAAATAAATATTTGAATGTTGAAAAATACTTGCTTTTTAATGCTTCGACTTATTTTCTAAACATGCTTACAATATCTTTACTGATGTAACAAATCATATTTTGGTAGTAGGTCGAATAATTTTCTAGAGATAGCGACAAAACTAAACAAAAAAAATATTTTCTCATTAGTATTATACCCCTATTTTGCCCAAAAACTTAACTGCTGCATTAACAATCCTTAAAGTACATTCGATGGAAATTTTCCTAACATAAAATAATTCATGAAATGCTAGAAGCCTAAGCTTTAATTACAAAAATTAAGAGTTTCAAATTTAGTTAATATTCGTAAATTTTAATATATTTAAAAATGTTCTCGACCACTGATCAAAGAGAAATCCATTCTAACAAATGCAAACAATTCAATGAACATTTTATCGCTTTATACAGTAAGTGTGCCATAAATTAAATAATTAAGAATACAGTTCCTGAACAAATGAAGACAACAAATCTAATTTTATTTCTTGGAATCCTTCTCAGAACTTCTGACCTATATTCAAGTATTTGCTTCATTTCAATTAAAGTACAATTGTTTAAATTTATAGGTAACTTCAGCAAACTTTGACCTTTTGTTCAATGCTTGTCGAAAGCACAATTTGAAAATAACCTTAGATTTTGTACAGTACAGAGAATAAATAAGTGTTTTGTTTTGAATTTAAACTGGCTTTTAATCAAATTCTCACTGGATATTACAAAAGCGTAAAATCATAAAACACTGATTTTCAAACGACATTCGATGAACTATTAAGCTCATTTGATTCATACTTTGATCAATTGATAATAATGGCTTGTTTTCAATCTGAAGTACTTTTCTCTATTATTTTCTCCACAATTACGTAATTTTGTTTTCGTAGTTTTATTTACTCAAAATCCAATAATTTAAAAAATATGTACGTGTAATTTAGTATAAATATCAAAAATAAAATTGCGAATAACAAATTTTTTGAACATCGTATGCAGCAAAAACTTTAAGAAAGAGCACGAAATGCCGAAAACAAAACGCCTGGTAAAAATAATGAAATAATATTTGGAATTCTTCAATGTATTTTTATTACAATGTTGAACGTTTTGTTTAGCTAAAATGTGAATTCTAGTCCAAATGCCTTTCATCAGATTATAATGTTACTCGTGTGGAAACAAGCAACTACAGCTAAAATACTTCCAAATTATATTGCAATTATTTACCGATTATAGTTGAGTGAACAGTAAAATAATTCTTTGCTCATCTTTGATATATTCAAAATTTATTTCAATTAAAGTTTAGATTTTTTCTAAGTATGAGGTACAATGGATGGGGTAGATTTAAAAAACTTCAACTCCAAATCTTTCCAAATTTAATAAACACCAAGAAGTTTTAATAGAGATCTATTACCTTTAATGTCAAAATACTCTAAACTCTCGAATTAAATAAATTCGTATTACTTTTTTACAAGTATACATAGTGCTTTTGACATTGAGCATTATCACAGCAAAACTATGAATTTCTACATTTTTATGCAATAACTATAATCCAAAAAATTAACAATTTAATTGGCTACGCTCGTGTGCATCTATTATTTCAATCAATAATAAAAATTGACAATAAAATGCTCTTTTGGGCATAAAATAATCCGTAAAAATCATTCATTGTCGGGCATCATTTTAGTTAAATAACGTTTCAAGTTTCTCGTGAAACGTTAGCAAAATCGTCCATTAAAATAAGCTTATATAAATGTTACATTATATAGACGATTTTTTTTTTTACTTTAATCTTAAGTACTATTTCATTCGATTCATTTAAATCTTAACTCTGATAAAATGCATTGAAATTGTTATATGGTCAAGTTAGTTATGGCCTAGTATATACACTTGACTATATCACATAAAATTAAATTTCGATAATTAAAACGTTTTTTGCTATATTTAATATTCTTAATAGAGGAAATATTTTCATACGTAACTTAATTTATAATATTACGATTTATGTGGCATGATCTCTAGTAATGTAATATATATTTCATAGTAATGTTTTATTATATTTCATTAGCGTAATAAAATATTAAATTTATACAGGGTTTACAATCATAGGTCAAATCATTAGCATTTACAATAAAATAAAACGTGAACATAAGTTTCAATAAACTTTTTCTGAAAACATTTCTCGTAAGCTTGGTATGCAATTCATGCTCTAAGGCAGTCTATATTTGCTTAAAAAACTGGTTAAAATATGAGAGATTTTTTAAAATGTATAGTAATTTTTACACCTGTCGAAAAAAATGATTTTAAAAATACAAAATATTCTGACCATAGTCAGAAATTTCGAAAATTGACATATTTTAATGTAAAATAAATTATTTCTTTTTCGAAGTGTTGCGAAAGAATGAATTTTTAAAAAAGGCATTCTAAACTTTTGGGGAATATTTTAGAAATGTTTTTTGGTTAAAATACAGGTTATGATCCATAAGAGATAACCAAAGTTAAGCATGCAATTTGGTTCCTTCATATTTAACTACAATAATTATTGATCAAATAATTATTTTTTATTCAAATATATTTTTTCATTGCTTTTCCAAATCCAAATCAACTTTTAAGCGATAACTTCACAAACATTCAACGAAAAATCCAGCAACCAATTTTTAATTGTAAATAAAATATAAAAGGGTTCGTACCACGGCAAAGCTTTGCTTCGCTATCGCAAAAGCCCATATAACCAACTTTATATCAAATAGTATCTAGTACCATTTATTTTGACTGTAGATAATATTTGAAATGTAGATAACTAGTAAGGCGAATGGCATCGTGCCTTAAGGCAAATTGCTGGAACTTCCCGTACCAAAAATTATCTTTTTTCTAAAAAGATTAACATTTTTGAAAAAAATTTACTCTGAAAAAATTAGATTTTTGAGAAACTATAATTTTTTGACAAAAATTTACTTTTTTTTGAAAACAAAAGACTTATTGAAAAAAAAATTATTTTAAAATATTTTGGAAATTTTGAAGTTTTTTTCAAACCAGTCGTACTGCTTTAACTGCATGGAGCCGAAATATCGAAGCGCGCAAGCGCCGCGTCGCCGTCTAACGGATAAACATTGGTACGGAACCCATAGGAAAGTAAACAAAATTTATACTTATTGTTAAAATCTCTATAAAATATCTGGTAATTTGATGTGCATATGTCTAATGATCATTTTTGACCGTCAAATAGCTTTTTTTTTATTTTTTTCATTAGATCTCCGAAACCGCTAGACCTGCCTTCATGAAAATTTGATCAGTTCTTTATCGTGTTAATACAAGTAAAATGTTTTTTGAATTATTCAAATCGGACGCTCCTTTCTCTTAAAAACTGAGTTTTTGCCCCATATCTTCGAAACGGCTAGACATGCCTTCGCCAAAAACTAATCAGCACGTCTCCTTATCAATACGAATCGAATGTTTTTTGAATTATTCAAATCGCTTCATCCGTGTTCCCGAAATCGTCGACGAAAATTTGTATCCGCACACACAAATATACATGCACACACACATACATCCATTTTTCTAAGGTATGCCAAAATGTTCAAAAACTTTTAAAATGCAAAGATAGGCAAAAAATACGCTCGTTTTTGCGATTACTACAACTTACCCTACGAGAACTTAAAATCATCAAAGACTAGACCAACCATTGAGTTGCCTTCTAAAAATGACGTCGTTGAGAAATATTATCGTATCAGCTCATAGAACAATTAAGTTATGATTACTATTTACAATAACAAGAACAACCAAAGTTTGAATTAGAAAGATGCAGAACTCTAAATAACATAATATGTCTTTATAGATATGTCTATAAACTCGACAGAGTTTTTCATATCATCTATCACGCAGTATAATTCTCATCTGTATGTCTTCTAATAATTGTCTCCATTGCTATACTAACAATTGTGAAGGAAGATCAATAGACATGCAAGCGCCACCCCACTCGTCGGCCGCCTAAACGCGTCCCGGTTATAAAAATAGAAATTAGAAAACTTGTTGCTATGAGACAAAATACACATAGTCCGCTATGTGTGCAAAGCCATCAAGAAACAAGGGTTAATGTGCTCGGACTTTCGGACAACCGAAAAATGCTTTGATGACACATTTGACAGCTATCTATAGCTGTCAGGGTGAACAAAGTGTTCAGGGTGAAAAAAATCTAATGTCAACTTTGTAGGGACGGTCGATGTGCAAAAATGTACCTAGCGTTTTTTTCCTTTACACGTAATAATATCAGAGACAATTTCGCATGACTTTAGGTATTAAAAGTAACTTTAGTAGGGACTTCAGTTAAAAGTTTTTTTTTTGAATATTTTTAACAGCAATTTTAACCTTACGTCCTATGAGCTATTCAGCTGAAACTTCTCCTTACTTCATATTTTTAGATGGTAACCCAATGGTTATTCCATCCATATTTGATGATTTTTGTTATTAGAATCTAATAGGGCAGACTTTTTATTGGTGCAGCAATGCCGGCAAGGGCTATTTTCACTTGGAAACATAATGCTATCTATATTTCCAAGTTGTCACTGCTGCCTGACAACAGGCTGCTCGAAGTGGATATCGAACCCGGGACCTCTGATTCAGGTCCCGTCGCTCTTAACCGCTTACCTACGGGCGAGCCCTCAGTTAAAAGTGTACCACGAAATCTTAATGAATCGAATAAAACTATTTTTTGCTAAAATTCATGGAAAAGCGGTATTTTTTATATCCTATCATAGCTCTATATTAAAATTTTTTCTCGAAAGCCAAGCTTTTCAGGTTTTGTTTCTGATTAGTCAGACTTTCGAAAGGTACAGCAAATATATTATCAGACATTTGTAATTAATGTGGCCTCATACCAAAACGCTTATGTCAAACATATTTTAGGTAGAATTTTAGCGTTGGACACATATGACTGACAAGGCAATTAACGTATTAAGATATTGTGTATAAGGCAGAATCATTCTAGTATTTTATTTTTATCGTTCTTTGTTTACTCAAGTACGATTCTCTAAACTTCTATTTGCACAAATTCATTCAAAACAGAAAATAAGGGTAAGTCGAAACAATCATTATTTTTTAAATAGTTTAAAGTTTATTTCAACTGACCATACTTTGTTCGGTTACTTAAATACTATACAATTTAGTTTCTGATCTGAATCTATTCTTAAAAGTTTAAACCAGTGATTCCCAAAGTGGTCCATTTGGACCCCCAGTATTCCATGACAACTTGCAAGGGGTGTACATCAACGAATAGAAATTTTTGGTGACCAACGATAGTGGGTCAATTACACACCTTGTTCATATCTATTTTATTCTTATTTTGAAGTCAATTAATGAATGTTTAAACTTGGATCTTTATCTTACTACTTATATCTATACTACTTGGATCTTATACTTACTATGAATATGTATCTTTACTATGAATGCTTAATACCAACGTTAGTACCAAATAGAAATTTAAAAAAAATCAAATAGGGGTCCACGGCGAAGTCTAAGGGGACCACATCACGAACAAGTTTGGGAACCAATGGTTTTTAAATAGACAGAATAGTCAATATAATATAAAATGATTTTATAAATGATTGTGTTATAAAATCATAGCTTATGAAAGCTGATGAAAGTGTATATAGAATGGTAGCTTATAATATTCTCCATACATTATAAATTACCTTATTATTAATTTATATTTTTGAAAAATTCTATGCCGGATTACGATACTAAATGTGAATAGAACTAATTGTTTGGATTAGTCTCTACTTAAGCTACATTTTTCAATTAAAATATGCAATTAATTTGATTATTTATAAAACTAAGTTTAAATATGCAATACAATTTAGTTTTTTTATATTTTATATAAAGTTCTCAGAACACTTACCACTGCCGCAAAGTTGACAAATATTGCAAATTATTCAGGTGCTTTGGTCCACATATCAAAAAACTAATTTCAAATCAAAAGGCTGAAGTCGTATCTGCAAAAAGATAATATGATTAAACGTCATTAATCATTGTCGTAGTGTTAATTTGCATTATTTTTATAGATACAACTTCTATAATAATCTGAATTCCATATTGGAGTCAAAATTACCATATTATACTTTAAGATACTGTCTCCTTTCCTTAGTATTAAGTAAAATTTAATCTATATTAAATATAAAAAAAATACGTCTTAATAAGACTCAAACGTAAATCGTTTTATATTTTATTTAAAAATTATATCAAAATTTCATAAGTTTTACAAAACTCTTTCTGATAAGGCAACTCTTTCTTAATATCATACTTAGTTGACGACCAATCTAGACAAAAGATTATCAGAAGATTAGTTGCCTCAACCCCAAACTAATTGAATATCATTATACTTAAAAGCATTGAAGTTATTATTATAACAAATTCAACTAAATGTTACAGTTAATTTATATTTAAATATGCATGCAAAACTTGTTAGAAATTTGGCATCTGCATTAACGATACATTTCGTTTAGCTATGATTCAAAATGTGTGAATGCTTTACGAATATGAAGCTACAACTACGTTTAAAACAAAATTATTTAGGATCAGGCCATCACTGATCAATTTTTTTTAAATTACTGTTATAAAATTTCTAATAATTATTTTATATCTTATGAATCTATTAAAATAATATACAATCTTTTCTTGATAGGTGTCACCTAGGTCATGCACGCTTCTGACGCATATACATAAAATGAAGATAATATATTACCTTTTAATAGATTAAATGAGTATAAAAATAGTTAATAATCTTTAATGGATCATTAATGATCGTATTTCCAGTATTCTTTGCAATTAATTATTCTTACACAAAACAAACGATCTATGCCAAGTTCAAACCGACTTCGGATAGTAAATCGAACGAATGTTCGCGCGACATTGAACGAGAATATTAATTGGGAATCCGCGAATTAATGTTTATCTGAATAAATTATGCAAGGTTTTTTTATCAATATCTAGTGAGCAGATAATTTGATAGTGTGTAAATTGCTTCATTAATACAAATTTCCATTACGACTCGCGAAAAATTCTCTAAATAGTTGTAGGGGACGATTTTGCATTATTGCAAAATCGTGAACTTCCGATATGTATAAACAATCGAATTAATCAATGTCTCTAAATTTATATATGATCTACCTGTCAAAATTATATATGACAACCTGCCTACTTTTCTTCTACTTTTATTACCGTCTACCTGATCACCCGTCTATTTATCGAATTGTTTACCTGCTGACCTATCTATCAATTCACCAATCAACCAGTATATATTTACAAGCCTTCTTTTTCTACTTTTTTACCTGATTTCTATCAGCCCTTATAGCTACCTATCTACCAATTTTAACTGCCAACTTGCTTCCTTGTCTACTTCTCATATTTTGTACTTCTCTACATTTTACCTATCTACCTGTATACCTGTATGCATGTATATCTGTCTACCTATTTCCAAAACCGCTGGACTTGCCTTCGCAAAAATGTAATCAATTCCTCAATAAATTAATGTAGAATATTTTCAATGAAGAATCATTCAAATCGAATCGAAAACTGAATTTTAGCATTTTTTATCTTCCTTTAGCGTTTCACAAACAGGTAGACCTGCCTTTCCCAAAAAGGATTCGGAAACTCTCCGTTGGCACGAATCGAATGTTTTTTTAATTATTATCATCAGATTCTCCATCCTTACTACAAGAACTGTATATAAATATAATTTATTTTTCCTATTAAACACCACAATAGCCTTTTCCACTAATGATGAACATATATATAAAATTTTTGTGTATTTTTACAAAAATGTAAACTAAAATAATAGACTAAAATAAAGAATTAGTATTAGGTTTTATGAATTAAGTCACAATCTTATGTAGTAAACAGTTGTAAAATTGTATTTCTCTGGTATTTATAAATTTGTAAAATATTATTTATTGATATGAGGCTAAATGACCACACGACAAATGACAAATACCATAAATAAAATAAAAAAAAATCAGATTCTTCGTTCTGTCGAAAACTGGGTATTTGTTCCCATTTTCTGGATATTTGGTCCCGTTAAGCAGCAAATGTCAAATGTAAACCTGATGATGACCTGTTTTGTCAAAAACTAATTACCACGAATTGGCATTGAATCGTTTTAAGAATTTTTAAATTAATTGATACGTGCGGCCGAAATCGTAGGATAAAAATTGTATTCATACATACTTACACATACACGCGCATACATCCATATTTCTAAGGTGACTCAATATGAGTCTACAAGTAACATCTACTCGAATTCTGAAACAAAGTTGGATTTCTAATTGTCGACATATGCATTTTTATCAATTAAGCAACAAAATTTAATGAGTGTAATTTACAACATTTGCGAAATTTATCTCCGCATAATATTAATGAAATAGTATTTCAATTAATCATATAGAAGATACTAAGAATTAATCATTTCTTATACATGTCATTAAATCCTAATACGATGTCATAAAGATTATATTTTGTTCGCAAAATAATTCTAAGTCAATTTTCAAAGCAAAGCTGACATTGACAAATTATGTCTGAATATAATATATTGAGGTATCTGTGTATAAAGTTTAATGACAAATCTTAATTGCATTGAAACATGAGTATAGATCCTGCATTACGATAAGCTTTGCTTTCAAATATATTATTTTCGCATTATAAATTCTGAACTTTTAGAATCAATGCATGTCTCATCGCACTTTCGAAGGCTTCAATATTGACCCAATAATATAAGCAGGCTGAGCGGACGCGTGGCCTAATTGAATGTAAATTCAGCACATATTCTTAATGCACTTGGCAGCAGAAATTGTCTTATTTCAGGTGTTTTGCATAATATTCTACTCTATAACCAATAACAACAATTTTCTAATTGACTAAGGTTTAAGTTACAATCACATTATAGTAATTTAACAAGAAAGTGAGTTTTGTGCATATCTTAAGCCATTTCAATTGGTTTCGTTGGAAAGTATGAAAAACGTTTCGATTATTATGTAAATAATTTTGTTGAAGCATTTTCGAACTTTTCGAATGAGAAGTTCGTTTTCGCAAAAATATTTGACTAACTAGTCATATTTTCGTCGTTTCATGTCATTCTGAATCTGAATAGTAATTTAACAAGAAAGTGAGTTTTGTGCATACCTTAAGCCATTTCTATTGGTTTCATTGGAAAGTATGAAAAACGTTTCGATTATTATGTAAATAATTTTGTTGAAGCATTTTCGAACTTTTCGAATGAGAAGTTCGTTTTCGCAAAAATATTCGACTAACTAGTCATATTTTCGTCGTTTCATGTCATTCTGAATCACTTAAGACCAAATTAGGATAAAATAAGAATCATAGACGTTTTTCTCAAAAACTTTAACACTTATTTTAACACTATTCACTCGCGAATTGTAAGATTTATATGTATTTTGCCCCCGGAGAGGCGGCATCCGAGTTAAAAAAGGTAAAAATTTCAAAAAAGGTGGTCCGAAAATATTGTTTGGGAATCGTGCTGATTAGTTTCTGCAAAAATAGGTCGGGTGGTTCCTTCGTAATTAATTGTTAAAAATAAATCTTGATTATTTTGATGAAACCTTATAAGAGTCTCTCGTCTTAATGAACATACTAACAAGTAGGCCTCTACTACGACGTTCAATTATAAAAAATAAATTAATTTTAAATTAATCGCCTGCGTTTAGAAAATTCTTCATGTAAGTATTAGGAGTTTTACAATAATATGTATTTTTTAAACCGTATATAAAAATAACTTACTAGTTTGGATATATGTTCAATTTGAATAACCTGCATCATCTAACGCTCTACAACCACTCGGTGGACCTATAAATTAAAATATTATTAACTTACGTAGGGTAAGTTATAGTAATCGCAAAAATCAAAATAAAAGTTTTATGTATCTTTACGTTTCAAGGCATTCTGAACTTTATTGTACCTATGGATACAATTTTTTGCGACGACTTCGAGAGCACGGATCTACTGATTTGGACGAATCAAAAAAACATTCGATTCTATATACATGGGGAAATAAGTACAAATTTCGTTTACATTTCTATGGGTTCCGTACCAAGATTTATAGGGATCAACCGTTTAGACTACAACTCGCTAGGAAAAAAATCATCATTTTCAATATAAAGCAAAATAAAAAAAGCATAAGAAAACATTTTTTTTAAATGTTCTTTTTTTCAAAAAATTTTGAAATTATTAAAATCTAATTCTTGCTTTTAATGCTTTCAAAAAACGTTAAAGCTTTGAAATAAATTGAAGGTGCGCAAGTTCCAGCAATTTACCTTAAGGCACGATGCCATGTACCACTAGTTAAGTCCATTATTTACGCAATTGTCTGGAAGATCATGTAACTAGTCTTAAGGCATAATGCCACTTACACCTACTACTACTACATTTCGGTTTAAAATAAAATAACAAATTCTAAATATTGAATGTTTGAAATGAACAAGTAAGTTCAAAACAAGAAGTTAAAGAATCATCAAATGTCGAAGGTTAAACAAGGGTTGTCTTATATTGTAAAGTGCGTTTTTTCTGTAGAAATACCCCTAATTACACAAATCAAACCATGCGATTCGAGCAATAACAATTCTTGCTTATTAAAAATCCTTATTATACGTCAACAACCTTTGCTTTATGTATATTTATACTTCGAATTCTGTGAACTGTGATGAATGATCTTGTGATTACAGGCTTATATATAGATTTCGTACTAAAAGGGTGTTCTACAGTGCTGGATTTACAGTAGGGGCAATCGGGGCTACTGCCCAGGGCGGCAAATTTTGGAGGGCGGCAAAATTTGGATAGTGAAAAAAAATCTATACAATATAAACAACTTTTTTTCAACAACATTTTTTATTTCAAGAAATATAATTAACAAACATAATACGATTGCAAAATTTGGGTTGAAATAACCGATAACTAAAATTTATTATTTTGCCTTGCCTCCTTCTCCTCTCCGAACGTAAATTATCAAATTGGTTAATAAGTTATCAATTTGGCAATTTGACTAATATAAAAAACCGTAAACAAGCTGAAAGTTTAAGAAAAATATATTCTTCAGTTCTCGAGTTCTCTTAAAATGACGAATTTGTGCAAGCTTATAGCGTTGAAGAAAAATTAACCTGAAACATTCCGTATATAAAATTACATTTTATAAAGAGCTTTAAATTTTTTTGAAAAATGAAAAAACAAAGAGACTCAAAAACACATTTTTTGTATTTTGAAATTTTTCGAAAATTATGAACTTATTGCAAAGCAATCGCGCTGCGTAGCTGTTTCAGCGAGGAAATATCGAAACTTATTTACCATTTTTCGTAATTGCCTGTGTCAAAAGCTAATCAGCACGTCTCCCCATCAATACAAATCTAATATTTTTTCATTATTCAAGTCGATTTCGAGAACACCGATCAACCCATTTAAATGATTCAATTCCTATTGGTAAGGAGACGTGCTGATTAGTTATTGGCCAAGGCAGGTCCAACTGTTTTGAAGATACGGGCCAAGATGCCAAAAATGTAATTCAGTTTTTGAGAAAAAAAAGCGTCCAATACCATTCAAAAAAATTACAGAATAAATAACTGCTTAAATTTGTGGGGGCAGGTTTAGTGGTTTCGATGATCCAATAAAAAAATTTGAAAAAGAAACATTTGGCGGACGAAAGTGATCATAAGACATATTCTCATTAAAATATCAGATATTTTAAAGATATTTATAATAATAAGTATAAATTTTGTTTACATTTATATGCGTTCTGTATCATTGTTTATCCGTTAGATCGCGACGCGGCGCTTACGCGCTTCTATAATTTGTTACTGAAGCACCGCGATTGCTTTAGAAAAGGTTGAAAGTTTGTAAAATTTCAGGGATGGGGCGGCATTTTTGTCATTGCCCCGGGGCGCCAAATTTCTAAATCCGGCCCTGGGTGTTCATTACCAGAAACGTCAATGATCGTACATAATCTTTCCATGCTAAATTCTGCCAAATTTAGGTTAATTATGGGAAGTATTAATTACAAGTTCCAGTAAGTCAACGTGCGACAATGATCCCTATAATACCCTTCCATTCCCCGCATGAAATCCAATATTTGTCGCGGAGCCGATGAAATGCTAAAAAAACCACGCGAGCGCTACCAATGGCACGTTAGTCTTGTTCAAGCATTCGGTGCGGAAACACAATTTCCCTAAAACCTTAAACAATTTTTGAATTTTTTTTCAATTACCATGTGTAATAAATTTATAAAATTTTCAAAATGGCCACTTGATACATAGACCGGGAATAACTTCGATTTTTATATCTTCGGATTTATTTTACTTATTTTTGTGAATTTGCAAGAAGTGATGTATTAATTTTGTGTTCAGATTATTTTATAATAATCAGTGCAATAGTGAATTAATTTTAATTTTGATAATTTAGTTTTATAAAATTGTAAATATGCCTGTGAAGCCAATAAAGAGTAAAAAAGTGTACAAACGGAAATTCAGAAGGATTTTGAGAGGTGGTTCTTCGAAAAATAAGGATCCTAAATGGCTGGAACCACAGTGAGTTTAAGTTTCAAATACTACTCTTTAATTATAGAAACAACATGCAAATTTGTGTATATTTAAAAACATATTTTATCTTTTAATTATTCATAACATTCTAATTAATTCGCAAATGCATTGTAGAATTGTAAAATATTTAGTTTAAAAAATCAATTTTTTTATCAAATAATACTTGGTAAAATTTATGACTTATTGGTCTAAATCTTAATACATTCCTTAATTAATTCCTTGGTATTTATTTGATATAACTAGCTTTATACATAAAACTCACTATAAATGTTACATATCAAATTAAGTGATGCCGGGAAAAGCTTTTAGAGAGCTTTTAACTCCACCGTCCGAAGAAAGTTCGTTCATAATTATGACTAGCGATTTATAAAACTCAGTTAGCTTAATATTTCTTTATCAAATCTGTATACGTAATTCAATATTGTTCAATGTATTTTTCCAAACTCGATATAAATTCAGAACGTCAACTCATTCCCGCATACCTGGGTTCATTTGGTTTTAAATGTTTGCGCTATTGTAGTTATCAATATATATAATAAATTCCCAGAAATTTCAAAACACATACCAGGCGTTTTTATCTTTTTATAAACAATCGGACATCGACATTTGGCCGGTCTAACAAATTTATTGTTTCTTGATTGCTACATAGCAACCAGAATGAGAGCTGGTGTTTCTGAGGATGGTATGCAAATGCTAATATAAGTACCCAGCGGCGCTTAAATAATCAACACAGCAAATGATATTTGCAATTATAAAAAAACAGTTAATTCAATTCATTTGCTAACTGTGTAATCATAGTGGTTATAAAATTCTTAAAGTTGTTTATGATTCAGAGATAATCCAAATATTTTCCATAAATAGCTTTTATCAAAATTAAATAGAGTCCAATTATTGGCCACAGGTATAAAACTGATATTGACGTAGACCAATTTCTACCTGAATAATTAGGCAGATAAACCCTTTTAATAATATGTTAAGAAATGCTTATCAATTCACCTTAAACATTTTTAGTAATTTTAAGCTTAAATATTATTTATATTCATGATATCTAATTCAATAACTTAATTTTTTTCTTAATTAAGTGCGATATAAAATAACTTTACATTACTTCGAACAAGTAATACTCCACTCAATAAGTCCGTAGTAACTTACCGAATTTGCTTGATTTGACACATGTAATATAATTTAATCAATAATTAAAAAAAGATTTCTTAGATAATTTATATTTTATAGTAGCCAGCTATAATATATTCTACTGCTGATGAATTAATAATTAATAATCACATATCCTACTATTAAGTTAATAATTAGTTAAAATATATTTTACAAACTTATTAAGTGACATGTTATAAGCTTTTTTTAAACACAATAAATTTTGTATTGGGTCAAGCTTATTTACTGAAAGTTCTGTATAAATTGCTTTTAGTTTAAAAATTGGTATATATTTTTATATTATGCGGAAATAATGCACTATTTAGGTTTCGTGACACAACCCTTCTCATTAATTTGCATAGGCGTATTTAGATATTGATAGAATGTCAGTTTTTAGTTGAAAACCAAATCATAAAATCTAATTTTGAAAGATATAAATCATGACATGTAATTCAATAACACTCACATAAATTTTGTACAAACTAAATCTATGAACAATCGAATGAATAGATCTCTATTCTAATCTACTCTTTCTACTTAAAAATACACAATTCACCATGAATAATTTTGTTTTCTTACATGGTTCTATCCAATAAATATGCTTCATATACTAAAAATAATAGACTCTTCATTTACTAAAAATAATAGAGTAAATCAAACGAAATTCACTAATTTAGTCAATTCAGGTTACAGACTTTCATAAAGCTTGTCTAAAATAGTAATATATCTTATATAAAATATATTTTTTCGTTTCGTCATTCCAAACTATACCCTGTTCGACTCATGGCTGCGATTGAAACTTTATTCATTTTGCTAAATATTATATGATTTTTTTTAAGAATTGTCAAACGGGGAATGGGGAATATTATGTGATTTTTTAATGATTTCATGCGGGGTATTATAGGGATCATTGTCGCACATTGACTTTCTGGAATTTGTAATTAATACTTACCACAATCAACCTAAATTTGGCAGAATTTAGCATGTAGATTATGTACGATATATTATTGACGTTTCTTGTAATAAACACCCTTTTAGTACGAAATTCATATATAAATATGTAATCACAAGATTATTCATCATAGTTACAGAATTCAAATTATAAATATACATAAGGCAAAGGTTGTTGCCGTATATTAAGTATTTTTAGGAAACAAAAATTATTATTAATCGAATCGACATAATTTGATTTATGTAATTTATTTTTTTCCACAAGTTTGATAATACATACCATTGTATATAAAATCAATTGTTAACAATATATCAGATTTATGTAAGAGTGTAATACCTGAGGGTAATAAACTCTATGTAACACCCTTAAAGTAAAATACATTATGTAATAAAATATAGATTTTTTAATTAAAAAACTAAAATTATTTTAACTAGACTTAACGTTTATTAACTTTTCGAGCATTACAGTCGGGAGGTACTAGAACGTACGTAGAAGATAAATTTCATGTATGTATTTATTTTTAGTTCTCATATTGCGTGAAATTATATTTACCTCGTCATTTGATTTATAGTATTTAAAGATGAAGTTCATAAATATCTATTCCTAGAATTAAAAGTCAAAATCGATATGTCTGTCTTAGCATAAAACAAACGTTGAACCATTGAAGCTGGTGGTGCCAAATTCACCTAATAACCAAAAAATTTATAAACTTGACTGATTATTTAAAAAAATCCATGTTTTTAATACTTGAGAAGTACGTCTGATTGATTTAATTATATCCGTATTTTGAAAAATAGTGTAATATATAATTAGAATAATTTTTACTAGTAGCAACGGACAAATCAAATTCAACGATCATATTTGAACAGAGTATTTATCGTTAGGCAAATTGCCAATTATAAAAACTATACATAGCGATTTTATTAACAGCTATTTGATTATCAATAATAATCAATTATATATATATATATATATATATATATATATGCATATTATTTTTCATGCATAATGGAATTTTTTTTTGTGCAAAAATTTAAATTTGAAACATCACGTTCTAGATAATTTCTTATTAATGCAGTTGCTAACCATGACATTAATTATATCATACGCTGATATTTTTGAATATTTACTTAATTTTTATCGCAAAATTGCAAAACATTATTTGCAGTTTAGTGACTGTTCAAAGAAGAATGCAAAATCTTCAAAATTATTAATGAATTCATAGAAGTGAAGGAATTCATTCAAATAAAATATAAATAGTATGTGTATGATGATTAAATAATTACAGCAAAAAAAATTAAACAATTAAAATGAGATGTGAGATGTGAGAATTTATTGACAATTTGAAAAAATCATTTAATTAAATAAAACTGCAGAACATACATTATCTGTTGAGAATTGAAAACTATCTCTATAAACCTAATCTAATTAGAATTATTTCACCAAAATTTAATTAAACAAATTTTAATTATTGGGATAACCAGCAGATAAAAATAATCTTGAAGTTCGGATGCTATTCAAAGACGAGACAATCAAATATTTGTAAACTGAAAGTGATAATCGAAATAATCGCGTCGAAAAATGCGCTGGGAAGACTTGTACATCCCGGAAATATTACTGGTGAAGAATTTTTGTTTAATCAAAGTTTATTTTAACAAACTTGATTAAAATAACAACCATTTCAGCTTTTAATCTTGAAATGTTTAAATTATGGAAGTATTGATGGGAAACTTACTCCATTAACGTATCCTTACGATTATATACAAAATATGACAATTTAAAATTGAATGTAATAGAATTATAATTAGGATATATATTTATTCGAATAAGATGAATGGGTAATTTATAAACAGTTCAAATAAGTTCACAATCAAAAATTAATTTGAAAAATGTATTTCTTAAATGTTCATTTATACGTTTTTTGCGTTTTAAAACATTTTGGTGTGCTTTGATTTGCCAATTATATACATTAGGGCTGTCCTTAATGTGGATGCTTTCGAATTTCTTTGCTCCCAGGGGCTCAAATGCTTTCAAACTGATAAAAAAAACTATTCTCTGACGTAGACCGCACTCTAACCAAAGTTTCTAAGTTCTTCTTCCTAAGTAAATACTTACTTTATGAAATCTGCAAAATTATAATTTTAATTTCCTTATTTAGGATTAAAATAAGCAAATACAATGTTATTCTCGCAAATTTGATTCACTTGTCGCTCAGTTATAAAACAATTTTACCCATGTTATTTCAATTTTACCTATGTTATATTTACCCTATATATAGGTTGGTCGTTGATATGGATGTTTTCGAATTTCCTTGCTCTCCGGGGCTCAATATATATATATATATATATATATATATATATATATATATAGAATTTTATATGAGTGGAACGAGTATTAAATGTTTAATATGAACAAAGCAGCACTCAGATTTTTTAATACAACTTTATTTTATGATTACAAACGTTTCGAGACCATGGTGTGCCTCATCTTCAGTGTAATTTCAAAAAACAGTTACTTATTACTATACATTCTTTAATATTTTATTTAAAACTATATTTAACTTTTGAATATAAAACACCAACTATTCCTTGCATTGACAAGTGACAATATATATATGAATATATATGTCATATATATATATATATATATATATATATATATATATATATATAAATATATATATATACCGACATTATTTTATATAGTGAATTAATAGTTCTCATGAAGCTGTTCAAATTATTCGCTCAAACATTATTTGATTGTCTTCAACGAATACCATTTTCAAATTTATAATTGCGAGCACAAACATTGTTTATTTTTTCCAATACTCATTGACATCATCACAAAAAATTTGAAAAAAAACTCATATCAATGTATAAAATCTGTATCTTATCACTATTTTCACTATAGAAATAATAATATTATTGTAATTTTTACAAAATTTAAATATAATACTGATTTTTCATTTTAAAAATTATAAAAATTTCATGTTAGATTTCTTAAGAATAATTTATTTCAATTATTCTTGATAATAATTTCCAATGAAACAAATAGATGCCAATATCATATTTTCTTTGAAAGTATTCAAAACGTTATAGTGGAGCAAAGTGCAGACAAAAATGTTTATAGAAAATTAATTCACAAATGTTTTCGTACATTGTCTTTTGATAGTGAGATTTGTCGATAGAAACATAATTTTTCAGGATGTTTTCTAATTTGTTCAAAATATTAGTATTGTGTTTTATATCCCACCATAGTCAGAAATTAATTTTCCAGAGACTTTTGAGATACAATGGATATCGATGCATTTGAAACAATAATTAATTTATTCGTGTTTTTTCTTTGCTTCACTTAAGCAAAAAACATTTCATTAATTTAACGGCAGATCTATCAAATCTATCAGCTAATGTTTCCGTTAACATTTGAAAAAACACAATTTCAAATTTTAAAAAGTCACATTACAAGTACAAACAAAGCAAAATTTCTTAAATATCTTGGCAATCAGATATGTTTGTTCCCAGTAATTAAAAAACTATTTAAGTTACTTAATCTCCAATGAGTTAAAATATTACCTGAAACGGATCCTGAATAATCGTATTCCGATTTATCACTCAAGGCGAAAAATTTTAATCAATTCAAATTATATGCGGACAACTAGACGCAAGTCTAGTATTCAATTGAAAATGAAACAAGAAAAATGTTTATAATTATGAAAATTACTATGCCTATACAATATATCATTCATATTAATTCGTTATTACATAATAAATTAATGCAAATGAAAAACATTAGTTAATGAATAATTGATCAAAATTTGGTATGCAGTATAAATTAAACCAATTATTTTTCTAATTGATGCCTGCATCATTTATGTAATTTCTATAAATTATAAAATCGTGTTGTAATAAAAAAGAAACAATTGTTAAAATATATTCGACTCGAGCTCTTTCTAATATTTATCCATAACCCTACGGAGGGTCACTACATATTCATAATTTTGCATACCAAAATCCGTATTATATTTTTTAATGTTCTAATGGTGTGAATTACTTAATAATTAACGATAAAAATTACTTACTAATTAACAATATTTAAGTTTGGCAAGTCAAAAATAAAAGATTACACTTTTTTTCTTATTATATCATCAAATATTATTCTCTATACTTCATAGACTATTGCCGTACTAGATTTATTTTAAAACATTATTTCGATTCCACAATTTAATCATAATGAACAAATTCTATATGAATTTTCTATAATATATGAATATTAAGTAGCAAACAATATTTATTAATTTAATGCAGACCAAAATATTTTTTTAAATCAACTACCCATACCAATTTTTTTTGCATAATATTTATGAAAATAAATTCAGCAATGTATGATAAATAAATTTACCATATGTAAACGTTTTAATAAGTTACTTTAAATATTTTACTTTAAAATCAAGAAAAGTTTCACGTCCAGCAAATTTTAAAAATTGCAGAAATTTATATAATATTTCCAAATGCATTAATTTCAATATTATTTTATGATCAATATACTCTTGAAGACTAATGTAACATTAGTTACGACTTCAATACAACCGGAAAAATCTAAACTTTGGAAATTGTTGATCAAGTTTTCTGGCATTTTCAGTAAACAGCTTTCATTTGCATCATAGCACGTATTCACACTAAAATAAATAGCTATTGTACTTCTACCTATAAAATAAGCTCGATCACTTAAAAGTAAGTGTTTCTGAATAATCGTCGCATAAAATATGCAGGTGCAGCAATGGTTCTATTTGATGCAAGGTGCGTCCAAATTGTGCTTCAGTAAAATGCATTTTTTATTTCAAACATACGAGTAAATTCTGGAAAAAGCTAGAATATCCCACCGATATTGCAATAAAACACAAAAATAGTTTAGTTGTATATTTTAGACTAGAGATTAAATATAAATTTTAGGGTTGAATGAATTTAGTACTGTTTAGGAAGGAGTTTCCACGATGATGCATGATCTGTACTAAAATATCAGCATTCGTATATGAAACATTCTCTACAAATAAAGAAATAAAAATTTTCCCATTACCATTGTCTGGAATTTCAATAAATGTGAAGTACGAGATTGACATTTGCTCTTATTTATATTATCTGGAAAGCCCGTTTTTTTTTTATTTTATTTAATGCTTCTGAAGTAATATAAATCAAACGCATGCGAATGCATTTGAAAACACAATGGCATGCTATTTTAAATACATCCTATATAGACTAGCAAAAACACAGGAATGTGCAATCTTGGTTAATTGCTCCATATTACAATGACGAACAATTGGTTTAACGTACGGACAAATTTATAAACTAACAAATATGGTGATTTATCTATTTTTAACAAAAATGCTTCAACGAATGAAAATAAATAATTGCAGAGCATTTTAATGATTTAAAGTTATGGTTTATTATTCTTTTAACTTAATTGTTACACTTCAGGCCGACATCCATACAGCAGTCAATCAACGTCAAAATATGAGGCACTTCAAAAGAACATATATTTAAAAATTCTGTGTACTGAATAGTTGCGGTTTATTCAAATTTCGCAATGTGACATTATTTATTTGAATGGGAAAGATTTATAATTTCAATAGTACAAATTTATTATTTTTATATGGAAAAAAGATCTATCAGTCTGTCAACTTTTTTTGGCTGCGCAAAAAGAACCACGCTATTTTTTTCGGCACCAACGTTGCGCAATTTGCAAGAGTTGTTCGTTTATTAAACAATTGCAAATTTGATCTGTTTATTCCTGTATTTCGCGTGTCTGTATTATTGAATGTGTTTATTGAACCTTGGTATTTCGGATACATTCATCATTGTCACAAATCACAATATAATGTAATATAATTTGATTCGCCTTTTTAAGCACATTGATAATATATTGCGCGTTTTGTACTAAAATGTACAAATTTATGAATAAAAAATCTATTCCGCAGTTCGCTGTATAATTTTGCGTTTAACTTATTGAAGTGAAGAAATTGCTTGCTCATGTTGGGCATTAATATATATTGAAATCTTGCGAAAATGATGACAGTGAACTTATAAATTCACATTTGGGTGAAGAAGAATATCTGATGGCCGTATTTTGATTATAATAATCACAGCATTTTTCACGTATGAAGAATGAAATTCAGTTTAAAAATATCACAGATTTATAAACTGTCTAGGAATATGTCTTTAATTAATTTAAAGCTTACCCTGTGAGTAACAAAACTTAATACCCTGTCGACAAAATAGTTTCATACAAAAGTTCAAATATTATTAAAAACTAGTTGTAAGTAGCATTTTGTCTTGTGACAAATTGCATTTGACGCGTGTAAATAATCGGTTTATAATTTTTTTCTCTTTGATTTTGATCTTTCTGTCTACCTGTCTGCCCATTCCCGTTTGTCTATTTACAAGTTGACTTCTATATCATCCACTTGTCTATCTGCCTACGTATCTCTTTGGTTCAATCTAATTGGAAGCTCAAATCTCACAAAACTGAATTTTCATTTTTAGCACGTTTTACTTCGTATCTCCGAAACAGTTCGATCTACCTTTGCCAAAAAATAATAAACAGGTCTCTCCATGAATAGGAATCGTATTATTTATTAAATCTGTCCGTTCGTATAACGTGGACAAAAAAAATATCCATACATAACATGAATTTTTTCTAAGGTAAGCCAAAATGTTCAGAAACCTTTAAAACTTAATTCTATGTCTTTGAAACGTAAAGACATGCAAAAATTTTTAGTTTTTTTTTTGCGGTTGCCATAGCTTACTCCAAGAGAAGCTAATAGTGTACATGAATATTTGAGTTGAGCAATGTTTTAAGTTTTAAATTTAACTTAATTTTAGTTAAGTAATAATGCTTTAGCTTACAGTTTGAATTCGAATGAAAACCGATATTCCAAAGCTTTATATTGAAGTTTATATCTTTATATCAAAGCTTTATATCTAAAAGTTCATATTGTTAGTGGCATCTAAAGCACACATAGGAACCAAGAAATAACTACATATCAGGCCAAGTAATCAAACTAAAAATTTCATTTTGTTTTGTCAAAAAACTCGTATCAACCACTTTCTTTTCTTTTGTTTCAAAGATAGTTCCTCTTTACCCACTACTATCGTTTATATTCGATATTTTCTAGAACGATGGTAACATTCATGTGAAATCTGAAAATAACTCGTCTAACTGTATCTAGGAGCAAACTTTAGTAGTAGTAAGTCCCCACGTCTGAAAATTTGTAGAATGTCGCATTGACTAATTTTTTCCGTCTTATTTCGTCGACGCCTTGACGAGAATAGGTTGAAGCCTAGATAGTTGTGAATGTAATTTAAAATGTTCCCTGAGGTATAGATCAAATTTCTAAATATGCCATATTTTATATATTGGATTTTTGGATCATCCCGAATATTAAAAATAAAACTTTCATTTTAAATTCTTTATTAAAATCAGTTTTAATTTCAAAAAACTGCCTAAAATTTACATCAAGGTAATATCAATAAACACAATAGCAAATCAATTTGATAAATTTGTCAATAAATGAATATTCCGAATTATAGAACTTCTAGCATTCTATTTTGTATAAGGGAGCTTGGGTACGGTTGTGCCAGGTTACGGTGGTCACAGTCGCCATAATAGCTAAATTATGCTAATTTTGGATTAGAGTCCTAAGAAAGAAATTAAATTTACTTTTTTTCCCAACTAATTGGTAAATTAACAAAATTATTGCTGAACAAAAAATTGTACAATCGTAACAAGCGTCATCCACTTTACTATATGTCATACCACATTTGATCTTAACCATTCATAAGTACAATCTGTGTTTTTAAAGCCTTCAGAATAAAATATTAATTATTAGAAACTATAATATTGACCGTAAAACTGTGGTTAATGTTCATTGATAAGTAAATATTAAAAAAATACTTAATGCATCAATAAATTCTAATTTTCCATGATGACTATTTGACCTATCCCCTTCCTACCTACGATGATTTAAGTCATTGACTCGACTTTGCCATAAATTTTTAATTGCCAATCTAATCCAATACTTATTTCTAACTCTTGTGGTCTTAACGGTATAATCAATAATGACATAAGGTCAAGAGCAAAATAGATATTTAGACATAAGCACATATTGTTTGCACTTTCGCATACGGAATGCTAAAGGCCTTTTAGTGTTTTAATTTGAATTATCACCATTTTAAATTTTGGTCAAGGTTCGAAAATCAATAAAAATTATCAAAGCTGAACATCACGTAGTGGCGCTTGCTGAAACTGCAGGTGCAGTAAATAACAATTAAATAATAATATACATTCAACGATTGAAAAATTACAACTATATTTGAATTGTACGTGTTTAATAGATAAATGTTTCTTTACCGAACAAATAATTGAATAAATGAAATATAATTAGGTTTATGTAGATGTTTAGTTTCGGAAGTTAAGTCATCATCAGGTTTTTTGTGAAAAACATTTTATGAAATAAAAACTTTTCAATAACAAACTAGTGGGGCGCATGGCATCGTGCCTTGAGGCAAATTGCTGGAACTTGCCGTACCAAAAAAAATTTTTTTTAAAAAGATTAACATTTTTGAAAAAAAATTACCATGAAAAAATTATATTTTTGAGAAACTACAAATTTTTGTCACTTTTTTTTTAAAAAAGACTTTTTGAAGAAAAATTCATTTTGAAATATTTTGGGAATTCTGAACTTTTTTTCAAAGCAATCGTACTGCTTTAACTGCATAGAGACGAAATATCGAAGCGCGTAAGCGCCGCGTCCCCGTCTAACGGATAAACATTGGTACGGAACCCATAGGAATGTAAATTACCATTTTTGGCACTTTTTGCCCTATATCTTCGGAACGGCTAGACCTGCCTTCACCAAAAACTAATCAGCACATCTCCTTATCAATACGAATCGAATGTTTTTTGAATTATTCAAATCGGTTGATTTGTGTTCCCGAAATCGTCAACAAAAATTTGTATCCGCACACACACATACACACTTATATACACACATACATCCATTTTTTAATGCCAAAATATTCAGAAACCTTTGAAACGTAAAGATATAGAAAAATTTTCATTTTCGATTTTTTTGCGATTACTATAACTTGCCATACGGGAAGTTAAAAATTATGATTACAGAATATTAAAAAAACAATGGATTATGTACCATTTTCTTAGAAAAGAATGGAATGAAAAATTAACCATTTACTAAGTCAAGTGTAGTCCAATTTTTCAAATACTTTTCAATAATTCTTTTTCCAAATGCTTTTAGCATAAAATAAGTGATAATTACCTAATGATCAATATTGCAGGTAGATAATTTTTGTAAATTTACTCAATTTGTAATATTTTTCTATATATTTTCCTCATTTTTGAAGAAAAGGTACATAATCCATTCCTTTATAAGTCTTTAAATATTCTGTAATCTGTTATTTCATAAAAAACGGTTTTTGTCAAAAATTTGATGGAATGTATCAAGTTCCAAAACTTCGTAATTAAAAATGTACGAAAACCTAATTCTTCAAATTTATTGGATTATTTGTTCGTAAAATTGACCAACATAAAACAAACAAATTAAGGCGTACTCTAGATAATCATACCATTAACACTATTCGACAATCTATTACAAATAAAACTCTATAAACATACAGTAATTTATCAATATTCATTCCATATACAAATTAATCATTCTTCGCCCAGCAATCATCATTTTCTTATCATGCCAGTAATATAAAAGTAAATAAAAAGTAGTTATTTATAACTTATTTATTCTGCCATAAAATAGTGAATGTATTACAATGAAACATTTCCGTATAAATAGCCTTTTTTTGATCACGCAATGCTTGATGGGTCCTTGAGCAATTGTTTTTTTGTTAGTTAATTAATAAAAATAATACGGTGATTTAGAATCGGTTCCTATTCTATTTCAAACATCCGATAAAAAAAATCTTCCAACTCATGTCTGACAGTATAATAATAATAATAATAATAATATAGAGTTTGTCTGGTCAATCTCATTCTATTCCAATTTTCAAGTAAAATATGTTGTGGAAAGAAATATTAGTTTTACGTATTAAATTTTTTTTAACAAAAATGGCTAAGTTTCATTATGTTCCAATTGTTTGTAAACATAGTCACTAAATTTGTAGTTTCTTACAATTTTCATTATCTAAAGCTTTGGAATTTCCAACAATTTTGACCTAACTCTTTTTAGTTCCGCACCGAAATGGTCTAAATAAAAATTATTTTTTTTATTAACTATCTTACGTCGATCTTATATGAACTAATAAATAATTAGTTCAAAATAAGTACTTATAATTCAAATAAATTATCAGTACATTTATAACAGGCAGACTTTAAGCTAAAGTATAAAAACAAGTAGGACTTTAAAATAAGCTTATCAGAGCTTAGAAATTGGTAATTACTTCACAAAATGAAAGCAAACAATTTTTCATAATTTAAGTTGATCAAGCTCAGGCTGATTTGATAAAATGTTACAAAATATATATTTTGGTACATTTACAACTTGTTCAATATATCATTTGTAAGATTTCTTAGTACAACCAAAATATATTCAAGCATAATTATTTATCAAAACTATATTACAAAACTTTACTGCACTGATAATTGGCATTTATATAAAACTGGTCAAAGTGTATAATTAAGGTAAAATTTTAACAATGGTAAAAAATGGGAAATATATTCTTATATCAAAAATACCCAAAACATCTGCGGTTGATTTTATATAATAATTGTAAGTGAAATTTCTCTTAATTTAATACATAATACGATTGACGTCGATTGTTTTATTACGCTGTAAATATTATTGTGTTAATAAAAAAGTTTGGATTTCATCTCCATTAAATATGTATTCGTATATACACACCAATATATTTATAATTGGTTATAAATATGATAAATTAATTAATGGCTTTCTACAGTTATTAATATAAATATTGTATTGAAAAAATGGTTTAGTTTTTTTTAGATAATGCATATAGGTTACATGAATATTTATAATATTGCATGGATTGTCAACGTTTATTTTAAGCATGTTGTGATGCTAGATTTATAAAAAGCTAGTCTAATATTAAAAAATGTAAAAAAAAGTTATGCAATATATCGGTCAGCCAATTTATCACAGGTGATACAATTCTCTTGATGGCGCCTGCCCAGTCATGCAATACTAAACCGTCTGATATTAATCTTAATAAATATAATTTTTTATAACACATTTGTGATGATTTTAAAGAGTCAAATAACCCATAATAAAAATTTTACATAGTAAAATAAGTTAAAAAAAAAGTAAACTAGTGAGGTGTATGGCATCGTGTCTTAAGGCAAATTGCTGGAACTTCTTGTTCCGTAACAAAATGTTCGAGGAATATTGAATGTTTTCAGATAGATTATTATAAATATTGTAACATTGACTAATATTTATAAGAATTATATAAACTGAATTGCAAAGTTGAAATTATTTGTTTAAAGTATATTAGAACTTTAGTCAGAATTAAAAGTAAAATCTGGATTATTTTCGATATACAAAAAAATTGAAACAAAATTTTTCTCCCAATCATTACTAATTGAATGTTTTTTAGATCATTCAAATCGGATGCTCCGTTCTCTCAAAACTCGATTTTTATTTTCTGCATTCTTTGCTCTTTATTTCCGTAACTGCTGAACCTGCCTTTACCAAAAATTAATCAGCACATCTCCCTATCAATAGGAATCGAATGTTTTTTGAACCATTGAAATCGGTTGATCCGTGCGCCCGAAATCGTGACGGAAAAATTGTATCCATACATACATACACACACACACACATCCATTTTTTCTGAGGTATGCCAAAATGTTCAAAAACCTTCAAAACGTCGAGAAATGCAAAAATTTTCAATTTCGATTTTTGGAAGATTACAATAACTTACCCTACGGGAAGTTAATATGGCAATATGGAAAAATGACGAATTGTAAAATAAAGACATTTTTAATTATTTTTCCCTATTACAATTAAACTGTCGTTACATGTGTATTTCGCAATATTTTCATAATAAAGTTTCTTAACATGTCCTAGAATTGAAGTCGATTATACAATAAAAATTAATTTAGGTAATATATTTAATATTCTTCATTTCCATAAATATGAGACTAGAATTGTTTCAATTTCAAAATATAAATTTCTGTATTTCTAATTTGATTAGTGTTCGAATTATGGCTTTCCTTAAAAATAAGAACCTAGTGAAATTAAAAATCTATGAAAGATTATTCCATAAATATATTTCAGCCCTTAGAAGGCTCAATACAACTATCGCCCATTGTTTGTAATGTTTTAGTTCGTTTTATATTAAGGATTATTGCCACTAAAAAAAGACAACGACTGTAATTTTTCATTACCTTTCAATTGTTATATGGAATACATGTGATCTCGATATTTGCTCTTTTATATCTACAAAGATAGTTTTTTTTATTATCTACAAAAATATTTTAATGGACTGTGAACATTTAACACAATGTATATATTACCAAAATTGTAATTTTTTTTACTTTTTAGACAAATTGAAATATTATGTACTGCACTTAGCTATATCTATATCTAAGAAAATACTTTCACGTACATATTTCTATATTTTCTCACACACACCCACGATATTAAAATGGGTTATTATTTGAATAATTGAACTATTACAATAAATAATATAAGTATGTAATTTATGGTGATGTCGTCTATCCAAGAAAGCACCGTATTATCGTAAAGTTCTATTTGTATATGATCGCATGCAGTACTTACATATGATACCCATTTATGAAACTAGAACATGTTATATAGGAACCTGGAATATAGCCCACATCCTGATCTAAAAATCTACATTACTTGTTATTAATACTTGTAAAAATAGTTCAGAGAATACTTTCAAGTAAAATATCTCACTACCACTCTATAAAGTCATTTATTTCTTCAAAGTGTCAAAATTAATATGGCTGAAGAACTATTACACGTCTATTAAGAAAAGTTTTTGTTAGGAAACGTCCATCAATCATCTGATCGATTTTTAAGAATTTTTGGATACTTCCCTTCCCCTTGGTGATACTTTTGATATTTAAAAACAAAACCACCTCCCCCCAAATCATAAAATTTGTGGAAAACTTTTGAAAAAAAAAATTTAATAATTTTTTAATTTAGGTAATAAATAAATACTGGTGATACCTTACTAGAACATTAGGTGATATTTCGTGATTTTTTATCCTCCCCTTTTAAGCCTCACGTTTTAACCTTTTCGATCCGGATGCCGCCGCTCCGGCGCAAATTTCATATGAATCTCGAAATTCGCGAGTGGAAAGGATTAATGGGCGGCACCTTACAGTACCTTAAAGCACCTTGACAAAATCCAACTTCAACATCTTTTGTCTCCAAAAGAATATAAAAATCGCATTTTTGTAATTGTCGGTATAAATACAATTCTTGTTGAATTTTAATTAATTTAAAATATTTAAGTAATTGAATGTTTTATTTTTGAGAAACCCACAAAAAATCTGAATTCCATTTATGTGTTCGGCTGGTATAGAAGCACATCAGATTAAGCTTGATTTCATAGAAAATACAACAAGCCTCCTGAATACTAATTAGAAAACCCGGAGAAAACGTTTTCAAAATTATTCATTGTAAGTGTTCATTCAAACCACTTCATGTTCAATTCTTAGCAGTTCATTCATTGTAGTACAGATGTACTTATTGAATAATGCAAATGAGTCGAGTCTATTATATTAAATTACGTTTATTTAAAATATTATGCATATTTTTACTTTCGAGTAACCAACCTTGTAAATGGCTAGAATACCGAAATGACATAATTGACTAATTACAAGTAATGTATGCAATCTTAGAAAACCGGTATTTAATAATTATCCTGCGGTATTGTTACTCAAAGAAAATAGCAAAAATTCTAAAACAATATTACATGTTGGAAAACTAGAGCAAAGTGAAAAAAACATCAAATCCGTTATTATGATATAATATGGATTTTTTTCGGATGAAAAACCTGTTTTTCGATCGAGCAGCTGTTGCAAATTGTTACTCAGACGATTATTCAAATGTTGTTCGTAACTGTATTAAAATCTGAAACAGGTCCATTGATTTTTATAAAAGCTGACATGTAATTTTAGTTTGAGATTTAAGGTTGAATGAGCTTTGAGTTCGCGAAAAATTCAATATGGTCTAACAAAAAATATTGGATGTATATCATTTAATAGTTAGATAGACAATAAGTACAGTTAGAGTTTGGTAATACATTTATAACATGACGTAACGGTTAAGCGCCCTCCCTTGTGTAGACAGGATCACGAATTCGAACTCCCGCTCTCGATAACTCAATATCATGCAGTACTGATATCAATTTTGGTTTGAAAACATAAATCAAAAATACATTTTTCAATGGAAAATCTCTCAACTATTTTTTCCTGTATATAGTTAGTGTTAAACTCAGATCACTGAAATGCTCTAGGGCAGTTACTACTCATTGTTGTATTAGAATTAAAATTTGCAGTTGATATGCGGTCATGTATGTATATTAATATAACTTCTACCTCTACAATTTCAAATATTTGGACAAAATACTATTCAATGAATATTTAAATATCATGTTCAATTATAGATTGTAGTAAGAGTCTCTAATAATAATAACAGATACACGCGGTGAGAAAGACTCACAAATACGGTGTCGCTGAAACTAAATATATCTATATTATATAGAATTACTTCAGACGAAAATAAAGTGGTCGTTAAAGCAGGTCTGATTTATTTTTGAACCCATATATTTAACTTTATATAGTGTAGGAATAAATAAACATTTATACATATACACACAAACATACATGTATGTATGCATGTAATATGTCCATGTAAAAAAATTAATATTTTCATAGATAACCCCATATTGGTGTATATTCAAATATTATTTGTGTAAAAATTTATTCATATTTGCATCCAATCTGCTGAAACACCTAAGTTCCGGTACCAAAAACACAGATAATTCTAATTATTCTGACCATACTTTTGGTTCTTTATAAATATTAATATATTAAATATCTCTAAAAATATTAATATATCTTGACTGTTTTTGTAAAAGTACCAGTTATCTCAAAATTTGACAAAGGTCATACATATATGATCCAAAAAGTTTTATCCAAATAAAATCCAATTTATGCTAAGTATAAAACGACGCAACAAACAATAATATTTACTTTCAAATATCTAATATTTTGCGCCAATTAAGATAGCAGTAGTACAATGACTGTATAATATTAAATCAAAATTCAAAATAATTTAAACTAGTTCATTTATCGTCAGAGTCATATTATTCACAATTATGTATCTATTTTAATTTATGTACACAGTATACCTAAGTATCAGAACGATTCGATAAATAAGAATAATAGAATTTTAATTAAAAATATATTTGAAATATCTGATTTGTTTCTAAAAACATAACTTTTGAAAGTTATGGAACCGTTTGTAAATCTAATAAGGTATATGTACATACTAAGATGAGTACAAATGTGTATAACTCTAATGTAAGTTTTATGAATTTTATCTGAAATTGTAAGAATTAAAAACTTTTTGAATTTCTAAAAACCAGTTATTTCATTTATTAATTATAAAGCAAATGGTTTGACCAACCTGTACTAGAATCTAATTTAACATAATTCGCAAACTATTGCAAAATTTATGTGACGCACACATAAATTCGTATCAAAAGAAATAATGCGGTTTTCAATTAAAATATTAAACAGTAATTTTGGAGAAAACATATAAAAAAGCTAAATTTCTTATTATTTACACACATACTTTCTTTAATCCTTAAAAAATGACTCATAATGATTTGAAACGTATACTAAAATATACTTTTAACATATCGGGTAATTAGACTAAACCTTTATACAAAGACACTATTGAGATAAAACTTCACTTCATGTTAATTGGTTTTTATTTTCAGAAACATTAGCTATAAATATATAATTTCTGCATACATACTTCGAGCAATATTCCAATGAATATACTAAAGACAATCAAACAATTCTTGTTCAAGATCTTACTATACATAAGACACTATGTATAGTAATACTACATATAAGACTTTCTTAAACAAATTCATAAAAAAATCGATTCGAATCGAAATCGAAAATCGATCGGCACTCTATTTGCTGATATCACGAATATTAGATTATAGAAAATGAGAACTAAAGGTGTCCAATTGTGTCTCAAGGAAAATTGCTGAAAAATTCGAAAATATTGTAAGCTCCAATACTGGCATGAAATTTAAAACTTGGTAATATATTAATCCAAAATTTGGTCAAACATATAGGTAAAAAACTTATATAAATAATATCTGATAATTTGATTTGCATCAAACACTCCTCAAACCACTTTCTATGGCAGTTTTTGGCTAAAATTCTATTTGTTTGAAATCAGAATTTGTACCATAAGATATTTGATTCTAATTTTTGTTACAATTTCAACAGCTTTGCCCTTTAAAAATAAACTGGAAAAAATACATTTCTGCTCTCATGTTCTCCAGAATTCTGCAAAAGTATTGGATTTGAAGTACCTTCATCTGAAACACATCATATACTAGAAATTGAATAAATTTACCCATTGACCCTAACATTGATAGTTTGTTTTAATATTTCCTCGTATTCTGAAATTTCAAACTCTTTGTGCAGAATAAAGTTATACCTACTGTCCACCAAGTTTTTGCAAATCCTTGATATATCTATTGTTTCAAACCTGCTATGTCATTAACTATTACGTTGAACAATTCAAATAGTGTGTTATTATATTGCCTTGCCTGTAATAAACTTGTCCCGTTCTTTGTTTTAACTTTTGCACACTACCATTTCGTATGCAAGAATGTGCCGACTTTTGTTCAAGTACAAATCTCATTTCACTCTGCAGTATAATAACTTTATGTACTATGCAATGAAAATGCATAACTAATTTGATTCACTCAAATTTTGCTCTTGCACATTCAGAACAATGATGCAATTATACATGGAAAAGGAAAAAATTCCTTGAAAATAACTATAACTTAAATAAAATGAACTATAAGTTGTGGACATATCTTTCTGTTTTTGGTACCCATCAATTTGAAATTTTATCTTAAAATAACTAAATAGATTTCATTGGCAAATATCTTTAATTCGATTTTTGACGTAATTGAACTTTTTCCGCTATTCTGAACTTACTTGAGATCAAATTATGCTAAAAATGCATTTAGCAAAGAGATTCTCAGCCAATAAAAACGGTTAAAATTAATGATTTTACTGCTTCTACCCACATTTTGGCAACTTATGCACGCTTAAAATGGAACGTTACATAAAAACTTAGTTATTTGAAATGCAAGTATACATTTAGGAGAAATTTTAGAAAATCAAACTAAATATAATTAGAAATCCATCATATATCTACTGTTTCATTCTATCTTATTTGATCGACTGTACACGTTCAATATGTATTGAATTTAATTATATAATAAGACATGTGCGACAAGTGCATTATATTGCAAAATTATTAGAAAGCTAGTTTATTGTACTTTGAATTATTGAACTAACTTTCCTAACAAAAACTCAATCTGTAACGAGATGTTCAAACTACTGACTTTTAATGATTCTAAAATTCTTGATAATTCAAAAAACTAGTGGTGCATGGCATCGAGCCTTAATGCAAATTGCTGGAACTTTCCGTAAATATCCGAGGAAAACTATCAGTAATCAATAAATATTGATCAATGATTAATAACCATTGTTTTAAAAAATTTCAAATAGATAATTATAATCACTATATATTTCTCGTGACGATCTTATCGTTCAAAACACTTGAGAAGGTTTACATTAGCAAGAGGTGCCGAATAAATCCATCTGAGGATATATTTTTTACGATTATACATTATATACATTTATGACGATATATACATTTCCAAACTGATTTGTAAATTTAAAATTCATATTTGAAGTATAATACTTTGTATATTTTTGAAAATTTTGAAATTTGCTTGAACCTTATAAGTAAACTTTAGAAATTAACAATCTTTGTACAGAACCCAACGAAATTACTACTCATTTTTTAAATTTTTATTAAATATCCGATAATTTGATGTGCTAATGATCATTTTTGAACGCCAAACACCTTTTTTTTACTTCTCTATCTCCGATACTGCTAGACCTGCCTCACCAACAATTTTATTAATTTTTCATTTCGTCAATATAAGTAAAATGTTTTTGGAATCATTCGGGTACTCCGTTCTCTCAAAAACTGAATTATGGTTTTTGGCGCTTTTTGCCGCGTATCTTCGAAACGGCTGGACCTATCTTCACCAGAAACTAATCAGCAGATCTTCTCATCAATAGGTTACGAATGATTTTGGAATCATTCAAATCGGTTGATTCGTGCGCCCGAAATCGTGGACGAAAAATTGTATTCAAACATACACACACATCCATTTTTTCTAAGGTATGACAAAATGTTCAGAAACCTTCAAAACGTGAAGATATACAAAAATTTTCATTGTGGATTTTTTTGCGATTACTATCTTACCTTAAGGAAAGTTAACAATTGAACTAATAAATGTATATTTAAGTTATATTGAACCGAATAAGTAAGGCAAATATAGTTGAAACAAATGTTAAGTTGTACATCGAAAAATATACAAATTCCGATAATTTATTACTGGAATATTGAATTGGACTGAATGGTGCACCATTATTATCTTATTTCCATTTGAAAGTTAAAAGAAAAATAAATTAGTTCAAGCACCAAAATTTTTATAAGGTATGAAATAAAACTAAATTGAACGAAAAACTATTCCACATCAATCTTAAACACTAATGAAATAGTATTGCATTTAACAATCACTGTATATGCAGAATATTCCTAATACAATCAGTCATTAAATACAATAACTTTCTACATGTGCATTTAATAATAAACATATATTCAAATTAAAAATATGAGACAAACGCGCAGGAGGTTGTTGATAAAACATTTATTGTAAATGTTTTGGTTCTGCTATATGAATCAGCTTTATGACGCAAAGAAAATTTGGTATTTAAGTCGAAAATTTTGCTAATATACATGAGTAGAGAAATTTTATTTGAACCATTTCACATGCATAATATAAAAGGTGTCGAATTAATTTTAAAAGTGCGTAACAGTTACTGATTCAAGTTGTTTTATCCTGTAAGGTGATCCTTCCTGTAATTATTGTTCTTAGACTCTATATTTTACTTCTATACTGATAAAGGTAATACAAAAATTAGACTAAATTTCAAATTATTAAAAAAAAATAATTAAAAACCAATCTGAAACTATCTTCCCAAACAGATATCAACAGGGTACCAACATGTTAAAGTTGAGCATATAATTCAATGTTACCAACATTTTAAAATAATTCCAAAACACAGAGAACAGGTAAAATAATGGACAAAACATTTAAATCCGTCTTAAATATTTTTTAGCCAATAAAAAATTTACCTTATTTGTAGATTTTAACTACTAAAAAAATCTAGTCAAATGACATTTTTAAGACAATAGTTAAGCATGACTCCAATAGCAGAAACTTCAGGCGTAATAATAGTGACAAATTGTCTCTAACCAAAGTTTTATTTGATTCTGCATTTTCATATTATATAGCATACAGAAATAATGCTCACGCCAATTTTTCAATTTCATAGAATTTACTTACTATTATTTTTTAATTCTTATAAACCTGACAAATCAAAACTACACAATTCACTGACATGCACATAATTTCAAATATACTGTAAAGATAACGAATTTCTTTATCAATATCCTGTCATAACCTATACGTTCTTATCTCGCCTTGTAAATAGATTATTCATAATTTTACGAACATTGCTCTCTAAAATACTATTAATATCTTCTGGGAACAAACGATTGACGCATATTTGAGTTTATAAATATAACAATTTCGGCCAGCTGTCTACTAGGCTGGCCTCTTGTTTCCACACTGCATATTGCTTCTCCTTTACTTGTGCAAGTACGCGAACGCTCAATATATAAATTAAACTAGAATTGTACGGTTTAAATATTCATTTAACACTTTCAACAAGTTATCGATTAGTTTGTATTAAATTAAATTTAAATACTTGCAACGAGTTTTTATAAAAAGTCAATCAATAAATCATGGAAGCTAGTATTAGTGTTAGTGAAACAAGAAAAGTGTGGTTATGAGCGAGTGAATTTGTGTAGAGGTGTTAAATAAAATATTTTCTTGTATTGTATTCAAAAATAAATAAACAACTTAAAGACTGACCTTTGATGGTAAAACATTGTTTGTGTATAAATATGTTCGATTGTAAATTAACTTTTTCCACACATTTTGACATTTCACGACATAGTTTCTTTGTGTTACGGCTCCATTGCCATTGCACGGCCGCCATCTTAGTTTCATAGTAAGCGATTCAAAGTTCATGCGCGCGCGAGATTCAAATATTTGAAATGACTCTATATTGAATAATTTTTATGTATTAATTTACGTAAATTTGCAAGTCGTACGAATTTCCACAGGATAATGGAGTTAAGAACATTGGATTTGGGCCTAAATTCGAAAAACGAATGCAGTGATTCTTGGACTTATAGAGGAGAAGGAAATGCTAATGTTATTCTAGCACTTAATGGACAGAACAAGGTGTTGAGATTGAAGAAATCTTTGAAATCTGATGCACCTGTTTTGCCAAAACTAGGTAAAACTGATGATATACCAGATTTGTTATTTGATAAGAAAGAACTTGTAAATGTACCAAATTTGGTAGAATACAATGGCGAAAATGTGCCAAATAATGCATCACCTGCGTCTTATAACTGTTCTGAACAAAATGTTGTTCAGAACGGATCTTCACATGATATTTCTAATAATGTTGTTCAAGAGTTCATGGGTACAAAATTAGACGAACAGATAAAAATATCCAGATCTATTTTGGAACGATGTGTTTGGGAGTCGCGCTGGTGGAAAACATTCACAAAACTTTTGGGAACTTGTTATACAATAAGGGACAATGAAAAATCGAAATTGTTGATCTCACTAGCTGCAATTTATTGAAACTAAATCAAAAGTTAGATATAATAAGACCTGAATATAGGAGACACAAACTTGTAGCTTCCGAATATGCGGTAATGTTTCCAGATTTTACACTTATGCCGGATACGGATTATTTATGTTATGGAGACACTTTTACGTTCGAATTAAAGCCGAAACACGGCTGGACACCTTATGTAATAAATGAAAACGAAAGTTCAGAATATGCCAAATGTCCATATTGCTTAACGCAATTTCTGAAATTCAAAAAAGGAAAGATCAATAAAATCAGCGGATACTGCCCTTTGGATCTCTTTTCTGGTAACATTCAAAGAATGACCAAAGCTCTCAGAAGTATTATCGAAGTGCCTCAAAATAATTTTAAAGTATTTCGTAATGGTCATGCTGTGGATCGTAGTGATTTGAAAATGCTTTTAGAAGACTTATTTCAAACAAATCTTACTACTGATAATGCAGACAAAAACATGGTTAAAGAATATTCCCAAATCTTAAAGGAGGATGTTGATGGACAACTTATGCAAAAAACCAACTACGATTGCAGTGACGATTCGGAACAAGTAGACTATTCACAGTATAATACAAATAACATTGGTGATACATTAAAAAATTATGTTCACGAATCTCAGTCCAATTCCCACAAGAAACTAAAAACATCACATTGTTCAGATTCTGGATATTCCGAACAAATTAATTTTAAGCCACCGTTTAATGTATTGAGCGAATTGGCCAGTCTTATATGCGTTACATTATTAAAAAATTTTAATGCAAAAGAAGATGAACTCAATGCAACATGTTTAAACAACCAAACCGTCCATTATGATAGTTCTAAACATAAGTACTTAAGAAAATTACATGAACTTGGTTTAAAAACCTGCCAAAGAAATAATTATCAATCAAATTTACCAAAAGGCTGCATTTTGGAAAGATTATTGAGACTGCAACTTTTGGACTGTGATGTCACTTTAGAAACTCTATCAAAAGGTAAAGGCTATCAATATATTGAAGGAACTTTAAAGGTTTTAGAGGACCCCAAAAGATCCTTGAATGATCTCACGGATCTGGAAAGGTCCATGATGGCAGCTACTGTTAAAGATTGTTCGGTGATGCTGACTTTTAGAAGAATTAAAGATGAAGTAATTTCTAAAAATAATAAAAGTTCTACTAATTTTAAATCCCTTTGCTGTGGCGATAGTTTAAACGGATTTTGCGAAAGCATGCCAGGAGGTGTTCAACTAGATAATTTCGAAAATCAAATTGTAGAACTCAATGGCCAAAGATTTATGGCCAGGGTTTCTGTAATAGATCTAGATCTGAAACCTGAATCTAGAATAGATAATTACTTGAAACATATTCAAGATATGTTTGAAGCAACTTTAGAATTTTTAAATAAACAGAAAAGTGACTCACAAGAACATTAGTAATTGAATGATGAAAAGAAACTGATGTATATCAATATTGATAACAAATTCTCGGATTTTATACTTTACAAGTGAATATTTTATTTATCATGTAAATTATATAAAACTTGTTCTACTGTGAAAATGTTTTTATACGTTGCTGATGAATTAGAAGAAATTAAGGTTTTGTTAAAATAATTGTAAGATAGCGATCAATATTTTATATTTGTTGCATTTAACAAGCTATGTATTTAATACCAAGTATAATAAAATATAAGCAATATTGGTTTTACAAATTTAATTTTAAATATTTTATGTTTATATGCATATTTATTATACACTATTTCAGTAGGCTGCTCTAGTTAAAGTATTCTAGATAAAAATCAAGTCTTGGAAGTTCATTGTTTCACCAGTCTTCAAAAAAAAAAATATATATATATGTTAAATTGATTTTTGGTTCATAATTAACTTAGTACTTAAAACAAGAATTTATTGATATAGAATGTTATATAATAATTCAGAACATTTAACTAATTATAAGAGTCTTTATATGAAAATTCGAAAGAAAACATGTAAATGTGGACATCTATTCTAATTTCAAAACTAGTGGTGTTTGGCATCGTGCCTTCAGGTAAATTGCTGGAACTTCCGTACCCTAATGGAGTTCGAGGAATATTAAATATTTTCAAATAAATTATCATGATTATTTGACGTATAATAAGTGATGTCTAGAACTTTAGCTAGAAATAGAATTAAAATCCGAATTATTTTTCGATATTCAATTTAAAAAAAATGCTTTACCCAAAAGCAATCGACACAAGCTGAAGGTTAATTAAGTCATTCAAATCATATGCTTTGTTCCCTCAAAAACTGCAATTTTTGCACATTTAGCTTTGTATCTCCGAAACGGCTGAACCTGCCTTTGCCAAAATCTAATCACCACTTCTCCCGCTCATTACGAATCAAATGTTTTCTAGATCATTGAAATCGGTTGATCCGTTAAAAACTGACATTTTTAGCACTTTTTGCTCCATATCTCCAAACCCGCTGGAACTGCCTTTGCCAAAAATTAATCAGTTTATCTCCATATCAATAGAAATCGACTGCTTTTTGAATTTTTCAAACCGGTACATCGACAAAAAGTTGTCTCCACACATACACACATACGCACATATATTTTTTCTGAGGTATGCTGAAATGTTCAAAAATCTCTGAAACGTGAAGTTATGCAAAAATTTTCATTATCGTTTTTGGCCTATTACTATAACTTACCCTTCGGGAAGTACATATCACTAATCCTTGCAATATTTGATAAACTTTCTCAGTCAATTTTAATATTCAATTTTTTATTAGTATTTACAACAATTTTTTGGTAGTTAACTAACCAGAAATTTTAGGCACTATCTTTGTTTGCATTAAGTTTAAATCATCTAGTAATTTATATTGATCAGCTAACGATTTTATATTTTTGATGGAATTCAGATATTGTATTAAAAAACTTGCTATCAAATATTTCTATTTCCTATGATCAAGTTTAAGAATCTTTGGTCCAATATTCAATTATAAATGACGTTGATTATTTATCACCGGTAGTTCTAGATCATTCTCTAAATGTGAGTTGAATAATACATGAAATAATTATATTATTTATTTAAGCAATCATACATCAGATTATCTGCAGTCGGTGCAGTTAATGGCACAGTCTTTGTTACAATAATTCTAAATTAATCTATGTCCTTGATATTTATGGAAGCAAATGCACTTAACACATATTGCCGAGCATTAGTAATCAAGCTGCCTTATGAAAGGAAAGAAGGATTGTTGGGAAAATTGTAGGAATGGAAAAAATTTAACATACAATTGCGTAAATGGAGTAAGTTGAAGGATATTCTTGTGAAAGGATGTTCGTCATATATTGCACTTGAACTATTAGGTTCTATACAGTATTACTCATTGAAGTGAAAGAATTACATGGTTTGTTGCAAACTCTTCTTATAACTGAAACTCATGTATCATATTTAATACTGATATATTTTTCTGGAATCTATAATATGACAAAACAATAGGCCTTGAAAATATTACCCTGTTATAATTTGATGATCACCCATACACAGCATCTTTTTATTAAAAACAAAAAAATTATAAAAACTAGTGTTGTTTGGCATCGTAAGGCAAATAAAAACCCTTAAGGCAAATTGCTAGAACTTCCCGTACCAAAAACTAAATTATTAAAAAAAACTTTGCAAAACTTTTATAAAATTGGGTTTTTGAGAAATTTTGAAATTTTTGAAAAAGTCAATTTTGAAAAAAATGATTTGATTTATATTTTGATTTTTTTGAAAATTCTGAACATTTTTTTTAAGCAATCGCGCTGCATAGCTGATTTTGAATCAAAATATAAAAGCGCATAAGCGCCGCGTAGTAGTCAAACGTGTAAACATGGGTATGAAACCCATACATATATACACAAAATTTGTACTTATTATTATAATCTTTATGAAATATCTGATAATACGATATACATATGTCTAATAATCATTTTTGACCACAAAATAGCAGATTCTTTAACTTTTTTTATTGGATCTCCGGAGACGGCAGGCCTGCCTTCACAAAAATTTTACTAGTTGTTCATTCCGTCAATACAAGTAAAATGTTTTTTAAATTATTTAAATTGTACTCACCGTTACCTCAAAACTGAAAACCATTTTTGCAACATAATGCCCCGTATCTCCGAAACGGCTAGACCTGCTTTTGCAAAAAACTAATCAGCACGTCTACTTATCAGCAGGAATCGAATGCTTTTTGAATTATTCAAATCGGTTGATCTGTGTTCGCAAAATCGTCGATGAAAATTTGTATCCGCACACACACATACATCCATTTTTTCTAAGGTATGCCAAAATGTTCAGAAACTCCTGAAACGTAGAGATATATAAAAAAAAGGGAATTTAATAATATTTGTTGAAAAAAATAGGTAAAATTCAAAATTTTATTTATACATTAATTAGAAACAATAATTGCAGACTACGAAACAAATATATAAGGAATATTTAGGGATACTTGTTTTTGTTCATATTACAAACATTAGTGTTATTTTACAGAACAAAAAAATTTCTATGATACCTATATTTTTCAGACCGGCCATAGAATATATAATTTTTTATCATGCTGTTAACGATAAACGTTAATTTAATTAAAATTAATTTTCGCAATAATATTATTAAGAAGACACAAAAAAATTGCAGCAAATTTTGCTTGCAGAGCTCTAGGACAAAATTGTTTTCTTATACCTTCTATAAATCATACCATATTCTATAAATTATTTTAATAATTTTTAAATAGCCATTGTTTATAATTCGAAAATAATCTTTACAGTTATGATAAACTGCTTTGATTTGTTAAATTATTTCTGTTTCTCTATTTAAAATCATTTGTCGTTTGAAGAAATGTTGGGCACTTTGATCTTAAATTATAAATTTTTATTGGTACAGAAAATTATAATTTTTTATTAAATTCTGATTTTTTATTCGAAATGCGAAGTTTATACTACACTTGTTGTATATTATTTGACTGATTCATTAAGATAACAGAATGTATGTTTATTTAAAAATTATTCTCCCAAATGAGTGAAGCAAATATTTGTATTGCATATACAAATTAACGGTGACATCAATACAAACTTTTGTTTATGAATTTCACATTTGTTCTTAAATGTATCAATATTAATGTGATTAAACATATACAGTTATCCTCATGAATAAAACCGAATGTGAATATTAATAAAATATTTTTATAACACTTTTACATATTTAGCTTCACCATAGCTTAATTTTTTTAACGAGATTTGAAATTAATATAATTTTAAATAATAAAAATAATCTATACTGAAAAGTATATTAGGATATATTTTGAGTTAGTCCCAAAATTCTACTTATTTCTTGAGTTGCACTTTCTTACTTCTGAAGTGTTACATTGTTTTGGTATATCCTCAGGTGAAAAGTTTCAATTTTTTTATTATTATTTAAACTAATGAAAATATGTTATTTGTTCAGACAGGAATTGCTATTAAGTCTAATTTAAATTGGTTGTATATCTTTAAAAATGCAAATTAGTTTATAACATAATTTATTATGCAAATCTACACAAGTCGTTTGGGAGACAATGATATCTAGACATATTTTTAGCTAAATATGGATAAGTCGAAAACATTGTATTTGTTCTTACAACTTCGCACATCTTTTGCTAGTAAACAAGACCATCTTCCAATGGTCCATGATAATCCAGTCTTTTATTTTTTTTTTAGAAAAGTTGTAGAAAAGTTCGATTTCTACTGCAATCTTCTAACAATGACAATTTACTAGGTGTTATACGACCTCTGATCACATTATATTGAGCTACTCATTCCATGAATTTCATATATCGTAATTTATGTACCTAACACAATATATAAATAAATATTGATTTTCCTTATCACATTTTTGTTTGAAGTTTTTCTAAACATCGGTGAAACAGCTACTGTATTTGTAGCTTAGTTCGATATTGGTTTTGAACGAATAGGTACTCCGGTGGATTAATTTTAATTAATAAAGTGTTAGGTCAAAAAAAATTAAATTTAATCTGAAAGAGCTTTATCAACAGTTATTTTCTTTTAAATATTCGGTTTTGAGTTCATAATGAGAATTTATTTTGTAATCAGAGCTATGAAAAAATAGAGTATTTCCTGGCCTAGTTTTCAATCACTTAAATCGGCTACTTTTGATAAGAATGATACATACATACTTTAAAACATTAAAAATCCTCAAAAACAAATATTAGAGTTCAAGTCTCGGAGGAACTTTGGCTCCTATTATCTATAGAAGACAATAGGACGTATAATATTGTGTATGATCAAGAAATTACTCAATACGTGCTAATTTTTAAAATCCTGGGCCGTTTGTTAATTTTTGTTGTTAATATTAGACTGTTATAAGTGGTGACACACGTAGAGTGAACATAAAATACTGAATGTGTAATATCATAAATTATAAAGATCGGTTATCTAAAGCTTCAATTATTTTAAATTATTTTTTTATTAAATTGAAAACATTGTGATGATACATGAAATTATGTGCAATTGTTAATATCATGATTTAAGTGTTATTTGAAATTTATCAAATTTAAAAAGATTTTTACTCTACCCCATATCTCGTCTCCAAAATGAACGGGAATTTTAAAAGTGATACCCCTAAAACTAAAACTAATTCTAATTTTCAAAAAAGTCCTAAGACCAAAAAATTAAATAATTCAATTTCTAATTATCGTCCTGTTCCTGTTAGTGAGGTGACTGCTGGTGCCTTGGAAATCTGGAGAACTCTGCCGGAGAAAATCAGGCAAGATCCGAGTTTAGCCAGTTTTCGACAGGAGCATGAGAGACTGGGACTTGGAGGTATGTAACTATCTTTAAATCATTCAATGATATTCAAAAATTAATATTGAAAATTAAATATTTACACGAATGCAAGAACTTGATGTGTGAACACTTACTACAGAATTTGGTTAAGAAAAACGAGTCATAGAATTATGGCGTCGACTCGGATTATTTTCTTATTTTCGGTGCAACTTTTGAAATATTTTTTGAAATTATTAATTTTGATTATTCCAAATTCAATTCCATTTGATTATTCACAGATGTATTAAGAAATTGTATCGGAACAAAATATATAAATATGAAATATATTTAAATTCACATACATATGACATAATTGCCCACATCAAGATCAAATTTGATTTATCTTCACCATTAAAAAAAAATTAAAATTAGTGGTGTATGGCATCATGCCTTGAGGCCAAATTGCTGGAACTTCCCGTACCAATTAAAAATTTGAAAATTCGAATTATTTTCGATATTCAAAAAATATTTTCTTCCTTTTTCCAAAAACAATCGTTTCATCAACACACCAGAAAGTCCTTCAAATCTTTCAAATCGGATGCTTATCTCTCTCAAAAACTGCCATTTTTTGCACATTTAGCTCGGTATTTCGAAAACGGCTGGATCTACTTTTGCCAAAATCTAATCAGCACATCTCCCTATCAATAGGAATCGAATCTTTTTTTAACGATTCAAATCGGTCGGTTCTTGCGCCCGAAAACGTGGACGGAAAATTGTATCCATATATACAAACGCCAAAATGTTCAGAAACCTTCAAAACGCGAAGAAATGTACAAATTTTCAATTTCGATTTTTACACGATTACAATAACTTACTCTACGGGAAGTTAACAAATAAATAAAATTTTTGCAAAAATGTAAATTTACATATACTCTACATTACTTTGAGTTTGAATAATTAAAAACTATCCGAATAGACAATTCAACAAATATTGCTTTTTTCTGCTTTATAGCAATATAACTATATTGACAAATTATTGCTTCGATGACTGGTTCAGCAAATAAAAATATTACTTAGTTTATTGCACCTATTTTTCAGGAAATACATAAAATTCACTTTAGAATAATAAGTGAAAAAATAATTTTTTAAAATAAAATCCAGAAATCGTTATAAATTTATTGTCCAAAGAAAAAAAGAATATTCTGTTTGTTGACATACATGAATACTTTAAAAAATGAGGTGAGATTTTTTAAAGTGTTCATGTATGTCAACAAACAGAATATTCTTTTTTTCTTTGGACAATAAATTTATAACGATTTCTGGATTTTATTTTAAAAAATTATTTTTTCACTTATTATTCTAAAGTGAATTTTATGTATTTCCTGAAAAATAGGTGCAATAAACTAAGTAATATTTTTATTTGCTGAACCAGTCATCGAAGCAATAATTTGTCAATATAGTTATATTGCTATAAAGCAGAAAAAAGCAATATTTGTTGAATTGTCTATTTGGATAGTTTTATTATTGAACGGGTGTTTTTAAATACTGAATATTTTTTACATCTGTTTTAAAAAGGCTAGTAAAATTTAGGATTATAAATAAGCCCTAAAAATAATAATCTGACCATTCACAGAATCCAGGCGCAATAAACTTTGTTATAATATATTGCTCCGTGCACACCAATTTATTTTTATAATTATTTTTAAGATTTTTGGTATAAATTTTGATACGGTAAAAGGGAAAACAATACTCACCAAATATAATATAAATATAATTTTTAGTTGTCAAGATATTTTTTTTTTTTTTTTTTTTTTTTTTTTTTTTTTTTTTTTGAACTCAGTTTTATTTAGCAATCAGAAATACATAAAGATTCCTATGAGCTAAAATGACAAAATTTATGAGTGATGCCTAAGAAGAACTCCAATGAGAACTTCTCAGTTTTACAATTAGTATGATATATTAGACCTAATCTAAGACTAAGTCTAGGGGCCATTGTCGTTTCAACCTCCTAATGCCAAAAGGTTGAGTAACGTCAACTATAGAAGGATTCAAATGTGAGTCCAGTTTGCGCTTATATTTTTCTTTAACTTCTTTAAACGTTAATTGCACCGTTTTCATATTGAGGTCGCTGTGAATGGTCTCATTTGTCACGTACCACGGAGAATTAAGAATTGAACGTAAAATTTTTGACTGAGTTCTCTGCATTATAGCTATATTGGATTTGTAAGCACATCCCCAGAGCTCAATTCCGTAGGTCCAGATTGGTTTAATAATCGATTTATATAGCAGCAACTTATTTTCGACAGAGAGCTTCGACTTTTTACGCAGTAGCCAATCAAATTCTTTTATTTTGATCATTATTTGCTGCTTTTTTGTTTTTATATGGCTTTTCCAAGTAAGTCTGCTATCTAAATGGAGACCAAGATATTTCACTATGTTCTGTTTCGGAATCTGGACGTTATTTAAATAAATTGGAGGACACGTACCCTCTCTCAGGGTAAATGTGATATGAACTGATTTGGTTTCATTTATGCAAATCTTCCATTTAGCAAGCCACATTTCTAGTTCATTGATAAGTTCTTGCGTTTGTCGGGAAGCTTGATCAGCACTGTGATTACTGCTTAGTATGGCAATATCGTCAGCGAATGTAGCAATTGTCAGATTTTCAAGTAATGGGAGGTCCTTTGTGTATAATACATATAAGAAGGGTCCAAAAATACTACCTTGTGGAACACCTGACATTATTTTGTGAAAATCAGATGTTACTTGATTTACTTTCACTTGAAAAATCCTATCTTGTAGATAGGATTTTAAAATCCCATAATACCTGGATGGAAGGTATGTTTTAATTTTATATAAAAGTCCTGGGTGCCAAACTTTATCGAATGCTTGTCGAACATCCAGGAAAACACCACTACAAAATTGCTTATTTTCAAATGACTTGAGTACAGTGTCAATAACCCTGTGAACTTGCTGTGTGGTCGAATGTTCACGTCTAAAGCCAAATTGATGATAGGGGATCCAATCTGAAGGAAGCTCGTTGTTGATTTGGTCCAAAAGGATCCTTTCAAGCAGTTTAGATATTACGGGAAGCAAGGATATTGGTCTATATGAAGATACCTCAGTCAAGTTTTTCCCTTTTTTAGGAATCATTAATATTTGGGCAGTCTTAAATGATTTTGGCCAATACTCTACTCTTAGTATGGCATTAAATATATAAGTTATTAAAACAATCGTTTTCTTAGGAAGTTCTTTCAACGCCCTTGCTGTTATTTTGTCAAAACCAGGCGATTTTCTTGTATTTAACATCTGGATTTGAGAGTTGACTTCTTTGGGTTTGATAGGTTTGAAAGATTGTGAAGACTGTAGAGGTTTAAGCAATTCTTCTTCAATCTCTTTATCAATGGTGGAATCAAATGGTTTAAAAACATTAGACAAGTATTTAGCAAATAGGTGCGCTTTGTCTTCTTCACTTCTTGCCCAAGGATCATTAGCACTGTTTCTAATAGGTGAAGAAAAGAATTTAGGCTTCTTCACATTACTAGCTGCTTTCCATATCGAGTTATCTGATCTGGATAGATTATTAATGTACTTTTCAAAATTTTCATTTCTGACTTGCCTAAGTTTGCTTTTAAGTTCTCTGCAAAGTTTATTGTATGTATTTTTATCGTCAGGTCTATGATTTTGTTGCCATTTAGCTCTAGCACGTCTTTTTTTCCGAATAAGCTCTTTGATTTCCAACGGAATATCTTGGAATGCAGGTGATGCTTGAGTTTTAGGAGTTGCTTCTTGAATTGAAGTCTTAATGTGTTGAAGCAAATCTTCAGTAGCCTTGTCAATTTCAGCGTCGCTTTTGAGACTGATATGTAAATTTGTTCGCTCTTTCAAAACTTCTCGAAATGTTTCCCAATTTGTATATTTGCTATGTAATATATTCGAATTTATTTTTTGTATAACTGTTATTCCTATAGTTAAAACAATTGGAGAGTGATCTGAGGATAAATCGTATGATGGCTTAATATTCATCACGTTCTCATTTATGTTATTCAAAATAAAGAAGTCGAGCAGGTCTGGTATTTTTTGAGGATCACTAGGCCAATATGTCGGGGTTCCAGTGGACAGAAATGAATAATTATTATTATTTAAGGTTCTCAGGAGCTCATTACCCTTGCTTGTGATCAGACGTGATCCCCAAGAAGTGTGCTTGCAGTTAAAATCACCACCTACAAGAAATTTCGCACCCAATTGATGGAAAAACTGTTCAAAATCTGTTTGCTTGATATTATGTCGTGGAGGGCAGTACACTGCTGAGATTGATAATTTGTAAAGATGCATACTGACAAGTATTGTTGTTGCTTGTAGGTGTTCTTTTTGGTACGGAGGAAGTTCGGTGTGAACTATTGTATTTCGAATAAGTATGGCTGATCCTCCATGAGCCGTATCATCCGGGTGATTGCAATAGTGTAGTGTGTAATTCGGAATCTTGCAGAAAGAGAAACTAGTAAAGTGGGTCTCGCTTATTAGCATTATGTCAATGTGATTCAAAGTGAGGAAAGTAGTTAATTCTAGCTTGTGCTGTAGGAGCCCATTGGCATTCCAAAGTGCAATTCTTATAAATTTAGCCATTACGGATTAATTTTATTTAATACAGTTGTTAGCAGGTTTAAAACCACACCATTTTGATGAATTAATTGATTAAACATCTGTTTGAATTCGTGCATGAACTGAGCGAAGCTTGCAGATATGCCTGAAGCAGACTCTGGATTAACGTTGTTATTTAACGCCTGTGCATATGTTCGAGGGTGACCTTGATTAGCGATCTGATTTGGATTTAGATTCGGGTACAGGTTAGTGGTAATAGTTGGATTAACCGTATGTCTGTTGTTGGATTTTTGGTTTATAAACGTTTGTGGTGTATTATGATTCATTTTTGGAAATTTTTGATTATATACCTTCTTATATGCTGGGCATCCACGATAACTAGCTGCATGATCTCCGTCGCAATTTGTACAAAAATTTAATACATTTTCAGGTTTCTTGCAGTCTGATGTAGTATGATTGTTACCACAACGGGAACAAGTAAACGGCTTATTGCAGTAACGTTGAGTGTGACCGAATTGTTGGCATCTTTTGCATTGCACAACGGATTTATTATAGTGTGGCGGTTCTATACGAATTATGTTGTTAAGAATCTTTGTTACGCTGTATATGTCTTTGTTATTTTTTGCGGGTTCAAGATCAAGGTAAAATAAATTTAGTGGCTTTCTAGTTTCTCTGTGTAGTATATTTGTAACGTTTCTTACTTCATGACCTATCCTCACGAACTCATTCTTGATTTCTGCTAAATCTGTGGTATGATGTAAATACCTGATTACAACACGATACGCCCTTTCCTCTTTTAGTTGATAAGTATGATGAATAACATTTGTTGCACGCAAATGTTTAGTTAGTTTTCTGAAAACATCAGAATTCTGACACATTAATTTAGTTACATTATTATTTAAGGAGCGGAAAGTGTATTGTTCGATATCAATAATAGTGTTGATTTCGTCCATCATATCTTTATAATTGTCGACGCCGTAAATAAAAATCGGTGGAGGTCTTTGGTTGGTTGTTGAGAAATCATTATTATTGGTAGTATTGATAATAGTGCTTGGCAACTGATTTATGCTATTTAGCGGTTCGAATCTATTTGACAGAGTTACCGGAGTGCTATTAGTATCATCAGATAATTTACGCTTCTTACTTTGTACAATTTTTTTTGTTGTAACAAGTTGCCACGAATGTCTCGGATTAGTTGTACAAATATTTTCCGTATTGTATGTTTGAACCTTAGTTAATTGTTTGGGCATATTTTGATTTTGACTACATACCAGCTTTGAAGCAGTCACTGCAGGGTCTTGTGAAATGCATTGAATAGCTTGTTCAATATTGGCTACTTGCATTAGATCGACGTCCATATTGGTATTTGATGTTGAAATATGCTTATTAGCAGACGAAAGTTCTGTTTCCTTCAGACGCAATTGTTCATTGACATATTCAGAACATGTTAGTGAATCGTCGTAAAGCACGTTATATGTTTCCGTAATGGAAAATTTGTCCATAGTATCCCCCGCAGGGTGACACTTCTCTAAGTTGTGTAAAGTTAGCACAGTGATTTGTCAAAAATTATTTACACAAAAACACTGATTAATCACACTGAAACTAGGTATAAGATCACTAGACACTCACAGCGCGTGTTTGATTTGCCATAAAATCAATTTTTAATATTTATTATGGTTTAAATCCGCCAAAAAATTACTTTAAATAAACTAGGCGAAAATCAAATGACAGAAACAAAATGTCATGTGTCAAGATATTCGAATAATAAATTTCGATATAGTTTTGTTCTAATTATCAAGATTTGTTATTATTTATCATTATAATAAAATAGTATAAATTTTCTATTTTATATAATTCAACATTTCTAAGAAGATACTACATGTAAACACCGTAAAAATATCAGTATACGGTAATAACATTCTGAAAATTATCGATAGTATTGGCGATAAATATTATTATAATCCCTTTGTTGCTTTTTTGAAGCAGGACTATAAAATTGAAGGTCATTTCAAAACAAGTATGAATCTAAGTGTCCATTCATTTTTTAATTAGTTTAAGATAATAAATAAAGCAAACCAGACTCCACTACGCACTTGTATTAACTATTGTTCTGCACCATTACAAGAAATTTGAGCGGCATTATATTTAATTAATGCATTTTCAATGCTCAGCGGCTTTATTTGAATATTATCTAATCAATAGACTATAAAATGATCGTTATTTTGAGCATATCAACAATCGAGGAAGTAACAAAATAATAAAATACCATTTTTATATGATGTAATTGCATTGTGTAATTTGATTTTAATTATAGATGTTTGCGATGAAATTGATCCGCTTCCCAATGATGATAATCCAAACGAAGAAGAGGAAGATAGGTTGGAAAATGAAAATTCTGGTAGGAAGATGGATTACCTTTCCATAAATGTAGCAACTGTTGCGTCTAGGCCAAATAATGGGTAATGATAATGATATTTTTATTTATATTAAATATAGTATTGATAATGAAATATTTATTATTTAACTCCTTCGCTACGAGAGTGTTTTCAGTAGCACTACAGAACGGATAGACACAATAATATATTTTAAGATTTTTCTTGATAAATTAAAAATTGCGCCTTTGATAAACTAAAAACTACAACAAAAGTTAAACATTTCCAATAGTTTAATGCATAATGATAAATTTTGAAGCAATGTCCGAAACGCTAAATGTCGTCTATAGACGACATCTGTACACACATCATGCCAAGCGGATGTCGTCCATGGACGACATTAGTATGCACAAGTAGTCAAATGAATGTTGTCATTAGATTATACATGATCCATTGTTATGCAGTATTAATGCAACCAGATATACAAGTGACTTCCTTTAAGAAAATCATTAATGTTGTTTTGCCTGATATTTAAATACACTCAAAATTACCTATTATTTTTGAGTAAAGAGCACAATTTCTAAAAACATAAGTATTACTTGAAATTAAATTTTAAAGTTTATGCTGTGACTAACATATTTTCAAATATTTAGGCAAAAAGCACAATTTTCTGCACCCGCAAATAGAGATGCTTCTACTGTTGAAGGAGATTTGGATCAAGACACAGATGAAGTTACTGGTCACAGAAAGGTAAGATATTAATTTCAATTGATGATTTAATGATATTGAATTTCAATTGATGATTTGATGAAATTAAAAAAAAAATTCAAATTTATAATTTGAAGCAGGTTACTCCACCATAGTTTTTCAAGCCCTTAAAAAGTTTTGCTTAAATATTTTAGATAAAAATTTCAGATTTTTAATATTATTTTATTTCTTTAGCTGAAACCTTGGATAAAATCTTTAAAAATAGGCCTATTACTGGGATGTTGGTTATTGTTCACCGCAATACTGATGACGAAAAATGAAAGAGTTGAAACTCTTAAGCAAATATCAATTCCAGTAGGAAAAGTTCGCAGTGAGTATTGATCGGTTGCAACCTTGTGCAAACAATATTATTTAATTTTTACATTATTTAATTCTTCAAATCTTTTGTTACAGGTTTCATTTTGCCAGAGAGATTGAATGGTGCCAGATTACAAATAGAACTATCAGGAGCATTTTTACCTGAGCATTATGGAAATTTGTCGATTAATTATATTGAACTATGGTTGGAAATTTTGGAGGTTTCTCAAAGTGTGGATCCTGCAAATGCATCTCACTTGAAAAAGCACGAAGTTCTATACATACATGTAATACATGTTAAAATATAATATAATACCTTCAACTTCATATAATATTAAGAATCATTCTTATAGTCAATATTTAAAAGAATCATGTTATTTAACATGATGTAAACTGTTATTAATTTGGTTAAACTTCTGAACAATATTTTATGTTTTTAACTGCACGGCACTATTAATAAGATGACCATATTTTTTTGAAGTCAAAATCGGGACGGTAATTTTTAGTTATGCTAATTCAGGACGGGAGGGGGGGAGGTGTAGTGAGCTTTAAAATACTGAATCCATTTTAAAAAAATAAATTTTTACATGAATCAATTTTTTTAAAATCAGAATTGCAGACTTTTAGTAAGAACTTTATTATTCTATTAAATGTAATACTTTTTTATCATTTTCTTATTTTATATTTTTCTATCTATACATTTTTTTTGCTTATGAGCTTTGTATAAAATTATATTCAATTTTCTTCATGGTTAATTTGAAAAAATTAGCACTTGTTTGTTTTCACAATTTTTGTTCATTTACCTACAATTTTCAAAAATGCGGGACAAAAGATTGAAATCCGAGACAAATTTTACTATTTAACTACTAAATATCTCAAGGTGGAAATCCGGGACGTATGGTCACCTTACTATTAAGTACATTTAAATTTCCCAGTTTAATTATCTTTACGAGATTAAGATTACGAGAAATATTTTTTATCATTGGCATTAACACGTTAATCGCCATGTCAGTCACATGCCTGAGGCTATGGAGTGCTACATTAGGCATAGGCAATTTTGTAGTATCAGAAATAATATTTTAATATATGTCAGCCATATATGTGCCGCATAAAATTGTTTTTCCAAAATTTTGGCCAAAACAAATTTTTTATTGAATACTTTTATTGAATATTAACGATCGTTTTATTGAATATTAATGATTATTTCAGAAAAAAATATACATGCCTCATTATAACTTAATTAGATAATTTAGTTAAAATTGTATCAAAAAAACTCAATGTATTCAATAAAAATTTGTTTTGGCCAAAATTTTGGAAAAGCAATTTTATGCAGCACATTAATGGCTGAAATATATTGAAATATTATTTCTGATACTACAAAATTGCCTATGCCTAATATAGAACGCTATAGCTTCACCCAAATATGACTAACATATAATTTATCTGAAAAAATGTCGAATTGATCTGGAAAATGTCGTTATTTGAGTTGTTCTTCCACGTATACATGGGAAGTGCTTGGAAAATATAAATAGAACAAACCGAATTTATTTGTATAAATATTATTTTTATAATTATCAATATTATATTTTGCAAATATTGATTGATGACAAGCAACATACATTACAATGTATAGTTTGCTGGAAGTCAGCAAGTGCAAATATTTAATTAAACCCCGGAAAATTACTTGACGTAATAACGTCATTTATAGAACATCGTTTCATTAACATTCAAATATTAGTTTAACTTTCTTATTAACATAACTAGTTTAGGCTAATAAGCTATACATTAAACTAGCAATTTCTATTTATAATTTAATATTTATGCATCAGTTGATTACATGTAAATTGTTTGTTTGTAGAACATTTCCGATGCGTCTTTCTGGCGCCTGCCAATAGTCTCCGAAGATCTGTTCGATATTGTGCCAGAACTTACCAGAAGGCGCGTCTTCACTTTGGGAAGTTACCCGTCCAGGAAGATCCCAGACAGCGTCGCCCGTGTTCGAATGCGCACCAATGCCGAGGCCAATTTTCCTCTCAGCATCGGATACGATGTCAGCCCCATCGACATGGATGATGGAGTTATTTACGCCGCTGTTGTTCTTTTGGGGCTATATATTTTGATTGTGTTTGAGGTAATATTTTGTTGTTAATTTGAAAGTGGCATTGTGCCTTAAAGCAAGTTGCATGAACTTCCCGAAATGTCTAATAATTGACTTAATTCACCGAAATTAGGATTTTGGATATTGAGATAAAATTTTCACCAATTTATTTCGAAAATAGTTTTTGCTTTCGCTTTGTAAACCATTTTTGCCATTTTAAATTTGTATTTTTCCAACACATTTAAATTATTTGTAATTATACTAAATATAGTGCACAGACTAGTGTACTTTCATATCCAAAAATTGTAGCTTGTCATTCCAAATTTTAACTAATTTATATAATTCAACCCATTTTTGAGGAACTGTTTTAGTGCATTAACTTTACGCTACTAATTTTTTCAAACTTCGATGATTTTTTTAAAGTAAACGGCTAGTCGCAGGGTCATTTTAGAATGTTCTTTAGATTCATGATATCCATCGTCAAAAAAAAATTAATAAAATCGTCAAAAAAAACTCAACAATTAATTACAAGAACACGTGCCAGCGGATCTTTACCAAAAACTAATCAGTTCGATTACCAACCAATACTTTTTAGTTTTTGAATTTTTAAAATCGATTCAGAATTGCGGATGAATACTTAGATGAAATTTTGTTTCACTTTTCTGCTATTAACAATGAAACGGCTTGACTGTTTGTAGCGCAAAACTGACAAAAGCTAGTCCTTATCCAGTTACAGCGAATGGCTTTTAAATTTTTGTACTCAGGTCAGCCTTTTTTGAGAAAACGCACCAACAAAATGGCAAAAATCAGCTCACATACACATACACATACTTCATTCAAATTTCATCTCTTGCGATTCAGAATGGCTTGAAATGTCGAAAAAATTTACAAATCGTTTTTTTTATGAAAACATTTTCTCCTTCGGAAAGTTGGTCTTCATATAAACTTATTACGGACAAATTTGGTGATTTTTAAATTTTTTATTCAGAAATTAATTAATTAAAAAATTAAATAAAATAATATCAACCCTTTCGCTGCTAGCGTCGTCCATAGACGACATGCTTCCGTGTGTATGAATGTCGCCTATAGACTTCATCTAGTATCACAATTTGGGTTAACTCATTCTCATTTGAATAATTGAAATATATTATTTGTTATTGTGGTTTTAAGTTTTTTTAAGCGTAAATAAATCATATAAATTTTTAAATACATTTTTCTATCGTTAATGAATGGAAAATCTGAGAATATTTTTGTGTGAGAAAATTTACTTGGGCGATTTACTGGCTCGTAAAGCAGCATCACTCTTGCGGAAAACCCTCTCACGGCGAAAGGGTTAATAATTTAAATATCTACATGATATTGATCAAATAATTCAAATTTTATAATTAATAATTCCATCAAAATTAGTTTCTGCTTTTAAAATCTATAACTCGCCTGACTAACAAATTTTATCCACACGTAAATGTATAGTTTCATGTTCAATATTCAGGAGAACTTCTATACTATATTTATTGGATAAGTAACACTTCGATTTTGATGAATTTGAAAATAGTTAGTTTTTTTGTAAAGCTTATCTTGTTATGCTGATCATAATTCTTTCTTTTGCGTCTTTTCAATTAGTATTGCAAATTTATTACTGTAGCAATTTTACGATGTTATAAAACCCACATATGACCTCTTATACATTACTTTATATTGTAATTCTGTCTGGCTGAAATTGCAATAAAATAGATTTATTAGTAAAATGCTAAACATGGTTGTCACGTATTTTTTAACTGTTGATGATTTCATTTATCATAAACTTTAATGTTTGGATATCCCTCGTTTAACTTCCATAAACATAATTTGAAATGATTTATTTAGTTATATAAACAAATAGCTAAAATAATCATTTTGATTATTTTTCTGTATCTAGTTGAATCTCAATTAATTTAGTTTAATCGTAGCTAAATAAATGCTGGTTTATTGACGTGTTTAGCTTTTTAATTAGAAAATCACTCACTAAAGTTTTTTTTTTCTCTTAAAATAGTAGCTTTATTTAAATTTAATCATGACATGAGCTTATAAAATTAAATCATTTTTGTTTGCTATTCATTAATTAAAAAAAAACATTGAATCGAACCATTATCGCAATTCATAAAAAGGCTCCTCGATTGCATTATTTAAAATTTCTTTGAACGCAGTGAAATGTTTGGTAAATCGACAACCAATTAAAACCAAACTAACAACAACAGCCTTACCAATCATTTATAAAATTATTTAAATTAAATACTAGTTGGAAAGATATTCTTTTTATTCAATATAGAACTATGTTGAACTCTACACTTATCTACATTGAATCGCTACTTTTTTCTATCAAGTGGATAATAATGTATTATTTATTTATGCTAATTCTAAATTTTCTATTATTCTCAGATTGTTCATCGTACATTTGCTGCAATTTTGGCATCAACAATGAGCGTTGCTATTTTAGCAGCATTGAATGAAAGGCCAACAATGTCGGAGTTGATTTCTTGGATTGATGTAGAAACCCTTCTTTTGCTTTTCTCAATGATGGTTTTGGTCGCAATCTTCTCAGAAACCGGTATTTTTGACTTTTTGGCAGTTTACGCATACAAGGTAAAATATTCGATCGATATTGTTCTGATAATTTGAAAAGAATTATGGTTGATAAAATAATAAATTGCAGATCACATCTGGAAGAATATGGCCATTGATTAACTGTTTATGTCTCTTCACGGCGATAATGAGTTCTTTCTTGGATAATGTCACACCGTCCTGCTTATGACACCAGTTACAATAAGGTGAATAAGGATAATTGAAATACTTTTATGCAGTATCATTACCTAGATTCTAGGTAATGATACGAGAATAACACTTAGTTACAAATTTATCACATTGTTTAAATCAATAAAAAATTACAATGTTTCATAAATGCTAATATGTGTATTAGATGTTTGTTTTGTGATATATATGTATGAATGTGCCATTCTACGAATAGAATAAAAATTATATTTATCACCACAGGTTATGTGAAGTCATGGAACTAAATCCGGTACCCATCTTGATGTCCATGATAATTTACTCAAA
>NW_020537646.1:34805909-34862596 GCF_003426905.1 Ctenocephalides felis
CGCCGCTCTAGCGGCAAAATTCATGTAATTCTCGGAATTGGCGAGAAGAAAGGGTTAATATATTTTTGATTGGCTACGGAATCTGAATGAGGTAGTATGCGAAATCGTTTCGAAAAGTCATTTCACGTGCATATGAATATAAAATCATATGCCAACTTTAGAAAATATCTCATCATTTATAAATAAACATATGTCATCAGATTCTAAAAAACCTTTTATTCATATTTACGGAAATAGTCAGAAAATATATGGTTAAGATAATTTTATTTTTTGTTCGTCATGACTATTCATTCTCATTTTCACGAGTATCACTTTTATTTTCATTATGTTCGATAACTTTCTTTAAATTCAAGTTTAGCAGAAATCATGAATATTCCACGATTTTGTAAAAAAAAATATTACTTAAAAACCGATATCATTATTTTCTAAGATATCTTGAATAGTTGTTTTTAGCAAAGTAATGTCTATATAATAATAAAACTGGGAGACTATAATGATCATTGACTTTTCTGATTGTTAGACATAGACGACCTGGTCTAATATTAGAATGTTTTATTAGACCGGTTTGCTAAAAATAGCTCGCCACACGTACATTTTGCGCAAACGGATCTAATTTTTGCGTGTAAGTCTACATTTAATAAGCTCATGTTAATTTAAATCATCGAAATATGATTTATAATATATAATCAAAATTAGATGTGTATTACATTCGAAATAGATTTTTTCAAGGTAAATTGGTCGTAACTTATCTAGAGTTCAAGGGCTATCAAAAGCATAATGATCAAATTACACTTTAGCAAATTTTAATTACTTCTGGCAAATCTAATTATTATATATATATATATATGTATGTGTGTGTAATGGTGTATGAAAAGACAATCCTCCTAAACGATTATTCGGATTTTGATACATCTTTCTAAAGTTTGTTAAGGGAATTTATAGAAATATAGTTAGATTGTAGAAATAAATGAAAAAAATAAAAAAAACGCTTATCATTGTTTGACATTGAAAATATTTGAGGCATTATTTGATATTAAAACAAATGAAGACCGTCATCGGCCAAACATTTCAATTCACTTATAGGCTAAGACAATATTAAAATGATACCCCTCTTATGTTATTTTATAAATGGATGCATACATTCAAATTCACTGACACTCGTCAACTTTTAAACAGCCCGAAGGAAGAGTTGTTCTCCAGAAAATCCAACAGGGTGATATTATTTTCTCGGCTTTTCAAGCCCGTCCAGATTGTTTAAAATCAAATTTACAAAAGTGCAAAATCTGCAATAGTTTCTTGCATTGTGTTGCTCTATGGCAATTGGGTTTTCTTATAAATTACTCATAAATTATGTTGATTTTTCATGTGGATAATCCACACACGTCGGAAAGCAACCTGCCTTAAAGCAAAATGCCACTTACACCTAGCTTTTTAGTTAAAAAATTATGTCCTTATGATACAATATAACCATATCTAAATTTATAAATTCTATCTCATGTTGTCAAGAGTATGTCTATAAAGTCGGTGTGTCTGGTCCTCGTCTCCTGATTCCAGGTCAACGTCTCTTCAAAGAAAATGACGTATCCAAGAACTTCAAAAACAATAAACCCAATAACCTCGTACTGACATTTATTGCGAAAAACTTTCATGCGCATATTACGACTAAAGGCATCTATTGTTGGCAAATTTCGATGCTAATAATACAGCTTTCAAGAGTTCAATAGCAACGTTCAATAGCAATTTAAAATACATATTCTGTGGAAGCCAAGGTGGAAGAAATTTTCTGAACGTACTCCATTTGTTCTCATCAGTTTGATTTGTCGAGGATGTTTGAATATTGAGCTTTTTTGGGAGCGGATCAATGGCCGGCGGTTTTGTACCGATCGCGGGATAACTCCAAGTTAAATTTAGACACATTTTTTTCAATTTATGAAAAGTGCATTCAACTCTAGACCTGCTCAATTCTAAGTACCCCATTAAATGTAGTCGTTATTTTATTAACAGTTTTTATTTTTGGTTTTGAACTTCACAATATTTTTGTCAGAAGTATATAATAAATTACTTTTTCAAAACTTGTAGTGTTCGCCACAAGAAATAATTTAAAACTAGTGATGCATGGCATCGTGCCTTAAGGCAAATTGTTGGGACTTCCCGTACCGAAAACTAAAATATTAAAAAAAACTTGCCAACATTGAACAAATTAGATTTTTGAGAAAATTCAATTTTTTTGCAAAATTTTGACTTTTTTGAAAAATTAGATTATTTTTGTAATTCAATTTTTTTTGCATTTTGATTTTATTTTGAAAATTTTGAACATTTTTTTAAGCGATCGTGCTGCATAGCTGATTCGTAGTCAAAATATCAAAGCGTGTAGAGTGTAAACATTGGTACGGAACCTGCCTTTACAAAAATTTTACCACTTGTTCATTTTGTCAATACAAGTAAACTTTTTTAAATTATTCAAATCGGTTGATCCGCGTTTGCAAAATCGTGACAAAAATTTGTATCCGCACACGCGCACACACACATATACACACATACACACACACATACATTCATCCATTTTTACTAAGGAATGCCAAAATGTTCAGAAACCTCTGAAACGTGAAAATATATACATTTTTTTAAAAAAATTTTGCCATCGCTATAACTTACCCTACTTAATCATTTGCCTTCACTATAACTTACCCTACAAGAATTTAAAAATATAAACTTATCGCGGAAATAAGTTTATATAGATTCTATATTATGCAATGAATATTTTACAACCATCAGATTTAGACTGTTTTTTTGAAAATTCTTACATAGCTAATAAAATCTGAATGAAAATGAAAACTGTTAAAGTCCAGAAAAAATATGAAAAAGCACTCATAAAATACTTCCTTCTCTTTGAGAATTTGATCTTTAGACGCAATTTTTGTACGTGATATTAACAAAAAATAAAGAATATTAGTTACTTGAGAATATTAATTAAAAGCAACTGCCATACATCTCTTTTAGGATTTAACAATTTAATTCAATATAAACTTTATTAAAATCTCCGGTATATAGCATCGTATTTAAAAAAATATCTTATTGCATCCGTAGTCTAGTCTTTGAAAACTTTGAGTCAACATATTAATCAAATTTATTGTTTTTATAGTATTATTTTATTATTATTTATTTTTCAGAAATTTTATTTATTTTATTTATTAATTTTATTTTTATTATTATTTGCTTTTATTGTATATTAAACTTTTATCATTTTAATGTAAATTCTATCCTTTGTACTCTTATTTATTTAAATTCATGTTATTATTTATTATTATTACTATATGTTAAATTATTTAACAGTTGTAATAAATATTGTGATTAAAAAAAATATTAATCAAATTTTAATAAACTTATTTTATTAATCAACTATTGATTAAACGATTTACTTGCTACAAGAGATTTCCTAAATTTATAATACAGATATCACATATCGTTGAGCAAATAATCTATCAATCATTCTTTTATTCTATTCTAAAAAAAACTTTTAGCACTATTGTATATCTATTTGCACAGCGAATATAATTTGTAATCATATGTCAAAGCTTTCTTTTTAAAAGTAGTCACACTTATTCTTTAAATACTGCAAATTTCAGCAAATATTTTGCAATTGTTTGCTATTTGAAATGCTTTACTGCATCTTTACGTTTTATAATCAATTCATTCCTTGAATAAATATTATAATTTTGACCCAAATATATTATATTGCAGGTTGTGAGTCATTTTGGTTTGGTGTATATAATATAATTGAAAAACTTCGAAGACTTACGATATTTGAATAAGAATTCTTGTATAATTTCTTTTGAATTACTGTAATTCTCTTTGTAAACATTAGATAAAAGATGACGAATCGTCTGAAACAAAAACCTTCACATTAGCATAAAACTAAGACGATACGAATCTTTTCAAAATAAATGAGTTGTTGTATATCTAAAATACACTTATTTTCAAATAGTGATAATTTTGAAATATTTATTAGATGTAATTGTGACAAAGAAATAAATTAAATAAATATTTGAATGTTGAAAAATACTTGCTTTTTAATGCTTCGACTTATTTTCTAAACATGCTTACAATATCTTTACTGATGTAACAAATCATATTTTGGTAGTAGGTCGAATAATTTTCTAGAGATAGCGACAAAACTAAACAAAAAAAATATTTTCTCATTAGTATTATACCCCTATTTTGCCCAAAAACTTAACTGCTGCATTAACAATCCTTAAAGTACATTCGATGGAAATTTTCCTAACATAAAATAATTCATGAAATGCTAGAAGCCTAAGCTCTAATTACAAAAATTAAGAGTTTCAAATTTAGTTAATATTCGTAAATTTTAATATATTTAAAAATGTTCTCGACCACTGATCAAAGAGAAATCCATTCTAACAAATGCAAACAATTCAATGAACATTTTATCGCTTTATACAGTAAGTGTGCCATAAATTAAATAATTAAGAATACAGTTCCTGAACAAATGAAGACAACAAATCTAATTTTATTTCTTGGAATCCTTCTCAGAACTTCTGACCTATATTCAAGTATTTGCTTCATTTCAATTAAAGTACAATTGTTTAAATTTATAGGTAACTTCAGCAAACTTTGACCTTTTGTTCAATGCTTGTCGAAAGCACAATTTGAAAATAACCTTAGATTTTGTACAGTACAGAGAATAAATAAGTGTTTTGTTTTGAATTTAAACTGGCTTTTAATCAAATTCTCACTGGATATTACAAAAGCGTAAAATCATAAAACACTGATTTTCAAACGACATTCGATGAACTATTAAGCTCATTTGATTCATACTTTGATCAATTGATAATAATGGCTTGTTTTCAATCTGAAGTACTTTTCTCTATTATTTTCTCCACAATTACGTAATTTTGTTTTCGTAGTTTTATTTACTCAAAATCCAATAATTTAAAAAATATGTACGTGTAATTTAGTATAAATATCAAAAATAAAATTGCGAATAACAAATTTTTTGAACATCGTATGCAGCAAAAACTTTAAGAAAGAGCACGAAATGCCGAAAACAAAACGCCTGGTAAAAATAATGAAATAATATTTGGAATTCTTCAATGTATTTTTATTACAATGTTGAACGTTTTGTTTAGCTAAAATGTGAATTCTAGTCCAAATGCCTTTTATCAGATTATAATGTTACTCGTGTGGAAACAAGCAACTACAGCTAAAATACTTCCAAATTATATTGCAATTATTTACCGATTATAGTTGAGTGAACAGTAAAATAATTCTTTGCTCATCTTTGATATATTCAAAATTTATTTCAATTAAAGTTTAGATTTTTTCTAAGTATGAGGTACAATGGATGGGGTAGATTTAAAAAACTTCAACTCCAAATCTTTCCAAATTTAATAAACTCCAAGAAGTTTTAATAGAGATCTATTACCTTTAATGTCAAAATACTCTAAACTCTCGAATTAAATAAATTCGTATTACTTTTTTACAAGTATACATAGTGCTTTTGACATTGAGCATTATCACAGCAAAACTATGAATTTCTACATTTTTATGCAATAACTATAATCCAAAAAATTAACAATTTAATTGGCTACGCTCGTGTGCATCTATTATTTCAATCAATAATAAAAATTGACAATAAAATGCTCTTTTGGGCATAAAATAATCCGTAAAAATCATTCATTGTCGGGCATCATTTTAGTTAAATAACGTTTCAAGTTTCTCGTGAAACGTTAGCAAAATCGTCCATTAAAATAAGCTTATATAAATGTTACATTATATAGACGATTTTTTTTTTACTTTAATCTTAAGTACTATTTCATTCGATTCATTTAAATCTTAACTCTGATAAAATGCATTGAAATTGTTATATGGTCAAGTTAGTTATGGCCTAGTATATACACTTGACTATATCACATAAAATTAAATTTCGATAATTAAAACGTTTTTTGCTATATTTAATATTCTTAATAGAGGAAATATTTTCATACGTAACTTAATTTATAATATTACGATTTATGTGGCATGATCTCTAGTAATGTAATATATATTTCATAGTAATGTTTTATTATATTTCATTAGCGTAATAAAATATTAAATTTATACAGGGTTTACAATCATAGGTCAAATCATTAGCATTTACAATAAAATAAAACGTGAACATAAGTTTCAATAAACTTTTTCTGAAAACATTTCTCGTAAACTTGGTATGCAATTCATGCTCTAAGGCAGTCTATATTTGCTTAAAAAACTGGTTAAAATATGAGAGATTTTTTAAAATGTATAGTAATTTTTACACCTGTCGAAAAAAATGATTTTAAAAATACAAAATATTCTGACCGTAGTCAGAAATTTCGAAAATTGACATATTTTAATGTAAAATAAATTATTTCTTTTTCGAAGTGTTGCGAAAGAATGAATTTTTAAAAAAGGCATTCTAAACTTTTGGGGAATATTTTAGAAATGTTTTTTGGTTAAAATACAGGTTATGATCCATAAGAGATAACCAAAGTTAAGCATGCAATTTGGTTCCTTCATATTAAACTACAATAATTATTGATCAAATAATTATTTTTTATTCAAATATATTTTTTCATTGCTTTTCCAAATCCAAATCAACTTTTAAGCGATAACTTCACAAACATTCAACGAAAAATCCAGCAACCAATTTTTAATTGTAAATAAAATATAAAAGGGTTCGTACCACGGCAAAGCTTTGCTTCGCTATCGCAAAAGCCCATATAACCAACTTTATATCAAATAGTATCTAGTACCATTTATTTTGACTGTAGATAATATTTGAAATGTAGATAACTAGTAAGGCGAATGGCATCGTGCCTTAAGGCAAATTGCTGGAACTTCCGTACCAAAAATTATCTTTTTTCTAAAAAGATTAACATTTTTGAAAAAAATTTACTCTGAAAAAATTAGATTTTTGAGAAACTATAATTTTTTGACAAAAATTTACTTTTTTCTGAAAACAAAAGACTTATTGAAAAAAAATTTATTTTAAAATATTTTGGAAATTTTGAAGTTTTTTTCAAACCAGTCGTACTGCTTTAACTGCATGGAGACGAAATATCGAAGCGCGTAAGCGATAAACATTGGTACGGAACCCATAGGGATGTAAACAAAATTTATACTTATTGTTAAAATCTCTATAAAATATCTGGTAATTTGATGTGCATATGTCTAATCATCATTAGATCTCCGAAACCGCTAGACCTGCCTTTATGAAAATTTGATCAGTTTTTTATCGTGTTAATACAAGTAAAATGTTTTTTGAATTATTCAAATCGGACGCTCCTTTCTCTTAAAAACTGAGTTACTGTTTTTGGCACTTTTTGCCCCATATCTTCGAAACGGCTAGACATGCCTTCGCCAAAAACTAATCAGCACGTCTCCTTATCAATACGAATCGAATGTTTTTTTAATTATTCAAATCGCTTCATCCGTGTTCTCGAAATCGTCGACGAAAATTTGTATCCGCACACACAAATATACATGCACACACACATACACACACACATACATCCATTTTTCTAAGGTATGCCAAAATATTCAGGAAACTTTTGAAATGCAAAGATATGCAAAAAATACCCTTTTCGTTTTTTTGCGATTACTACAACTTACCCTACGAGAACTTAAATTTCAAATCATCAAAGATTAGCCCAACCATTGAGTTGCCTTCTAAAAATGACGTCGTTGAGAAATATTATCGTATCAGCTCATAGAACAATTAAGTTATGATTACTATTTACAATAACAAGAACAAGCAAAGTTTGAATTAGAAAGATGCAGAACTCTAAATAACATATGTCTTTATAGATATGTCTACAAACTCGACAGAGTTTTTCATATCATCTATCACGCAGTATAATTCTCATCTGTATGTCTTCTAATAATTGTCTCCATTGCTATACTAACAATTGTGAAGGAAGATCAATAGACATGCAAGCGCCACCCCACTCGTCGGCCGCCTAAACGCGTCCCGGTTATAAAAATAGAAATTAGAAAACTTGTTGCTATGAGACAAAATACACATAGTCCGCTATGTGTGCAAAGCCATCAAGAAACAAGGGTTAATGTGCTCGGACTTTCGGACAACCGAAAAATGCTTTGATGACACATGTGACAGCTATCTATAGCTGTCAGGGTGAACAAAGTGTTCAGGGTGAAAAAAATCTAATGTCAACTTTGTAGGGACGGTCGATGTGCAAAAATGTACCTAGCGTTTTTTTCCTTTACACGTAATAATATCAGAGACAATTTCGCATGACTTTAGGTATTAAAAGTAACTTTAGTAGGGACTTCAGTTAAAAGTTTTTTTTTTGAATATTTTTAACAGCAATTTTAACCTTACGTCCTATGAGCTATTCAGCTGAAACTTCTCCTTACTTCATATTTTTAGATGGTAACCCAATGGTTATTCCATCCATATTTGATGATTTTTGTTATTACAATCTAATAGGGCAGACTTTTTATTGGTGCAGCAATCCCGACAGGGCTATTTTCACTTGGAAACATATTGCTATCTATATTTCCAAGTGAAAATCGTTGTCACTGCTGCCTGACAACAGGCTGCTCGAAATGGATATCGAACCCGGACCACTGATTCAGGTCCCGTCGCTCTTAACCGCTTACCTACGGGCGAGCCCTCAGTTAAAAGTGTACCACGAAATCTTAATGAATCAAATAAAACTTTTTTTTGCTAAAATTCATGGAAAAGCGGTATTTTTTATATCCTATCATAGCTCTATATTAACATTTTTTTCTCGAAAGCCAAGCTTTTCAGGTTTTGTTTCTGATTAGTCAAACTTCCGAAAGATACAGCAAATATATTGTCAGACATCTGTAATTAATGTCGCTTCATACCAAAACGTTTATGTCAAACATATCTCAAGTAGAATTTTAGCGTCGGACACATATGACTGACAAGGCAATTAAGGTGTTAAGACATTGTGTATAAGGCAAGATCTTCTAGTATTCTAAGATTTTATTTTTATCGTTCTTCGTTTATTCAAGTAAACTTAAAAACTTAAAAATAAGGGTGAGTAGAAAAGATCATTATTTTTTAAATAGTTGAAAGTTTATTTCAACTTATCACCCTTTGCTCGGTTACTTAAATAGTATATAATTTATTTTTTGATTCGAATCTATACTTAAAAGTTTAAATCAGTGATTCCCAAAGTGGTCTGATTTGGACCCCCAGTGTTCCACGACAACTTTCAAGGAGTCCACATCAAGGAATAGGAATTATTGGTAACTAACGACAGTGGGTCATTACACACCTTATTTATCTCTATTTTATTATTATTTTTGAAGTCAATTAATAAATGTTTAAACATAGATTGGTATCTTTACTACGAATGTTTAATACCAACGTTAGTACCAAATAGAAATTTAAAAAAATCGATATCGGCTAAATAAGGATCCACCGCGAAGTCTAAGGGATTCACGACACGAACAAGTTTGGGAACCGATGGTTTAAATGAACAGAATAGACAATATAATATAAAATCATTTTATAAATGATTGTGTTATAAAATGATATGATAGCTTATAATACTCTCTAAAGATTATAAATTACCTTAGTATTTATTTATATTTTTTGAAAAATTCTATGCCGGATTACGATACATAGCGCGAATAGAACTAATTGTATGGCTTAGTTTTTAATCACAGAACTTCACTTATAATATATTTGTCAAAAGTTTGCAAAAAGTCGAAAACATTTTCGTATAAATAGTCCGTTTTATTATTTGTATAAATGCATTTTATAATTAAAATTTTACACATTGAAATTTCCGAAATCATCAAAATGGTATTGCGAGATTTCAAAGAAATGTGAAATCAACACAATCAAAAAAAGTCTTATTTAATATGAACTTCACTCATTTTAGTTGATTTTCGGGACACTTGAACATTTTTCAATTAAATTATGCATTAATTTAATTATGTATAAAACTTAGTTTAAATATGCAATTCAATTTAGATTTTTTTATATTTGAATATAAATTTCTCAGAACACTTACCACTGCCGCAAAGTTGACAAATATTGCAAATTATTTCGATCCTTTGGCCCACGTATCAAAAAACTAATCTCAAATCAAAAGGCTGAAGTCATATCTGCAAAAAGAAAATATAATATAAAAGTCACGTAATCATTGCCATAGTCATCATATGCATTATTTAGATATAACTCTTATAAAAATCTGAATTCCATATTGTAGTCAAAACTTTTCTATTTTATACTTTTTTCAGGATTTTGGTTACGCATTTTGTTCAAATAATATCACATAAAAAACTCTTAAGTTGGGTACCATTTATTATGAAACATAAAATGTTGCACGTTGCATTAAATTAATTACAATGCTGTTCAAAAATGTCTCATTTTTTTAAATATTAGATATTAAAGTATTAAGTTAAATTTTAATCTATATTAGATATAAAAATACATTTCAAGACACAAACCTAAATCGTTTTATATTTTATTTGACAATTATATTATCAAAATTTCATAAATTTTATAAAAGTCTTTCTAATAAGAACTCTTTCTTAATATCATACTTCTATTTTACCGCCAATTTTGTCTAGATAATCAGAAGATTAGTTGCCTCAACCCCAAACTAATTATACTTAAAAGCATTAAAGTTATTATTATAATAAATTCAACTAAAGCTTTCAGTTAATTTATATTTAAATATGCATGCAAAACTTGTTAGAAATTTGGCATCTGCTTTAACGATACATTTTATTTAGTAGTGATTACAAATTTATGAATGCTTTACGAATGTGAAGCTATAAACTACTTTTAAAACAAAATTATTTAGGATCAGGTCAGCTCTGATCATTTTTTTTTTAAATTACTGTTGTAGGATTTCAATAATTATTTCTTCTTATTTTATCATATCAATCTATTAAAATAATATACTATCTTTTCTTGATAGGTGTCACCTAGGTCATGCACGCTTCTGACGCATATACATAAGATGAAGATAATATATTACCTTTTAATAGATTAAATGAGTATAAAAATAGTTAATAATCTTTAATGGATCATTAATGATCGTATTTCCAGTATTCTTTGCAATTAATTATTCTCACACAAAACAAACGATCTATGCCAAGTTCAAACCGACTTCGGATAGTAAATCGAACGAATGTTCGCGCGACATTGAACGAGAATATTAGTTGGGAATCCGCGAATTAATGTTTATCTGAATAAATTATGCAAGGTTTTTTATCAATATCTAGTGAGCAAATACTTTTTTTATAGTGTATAAAATTGCTTTATTAATACTAATTTACATTACGACTCGCAAAAAATTTCTTTAAATAGTTGTGACATTCCGCACTTTTTGCATGCGCGTAAACTTCCCTATATATAAACTATCTAATTAATCAATATTCTTAAATTTATATATGATATACCTATCAAAATTATTTAAGACAACCTGTCTACTTCTCTTCTACATTTATTCCCGTCTACCTGTTTACCCGTCTGTTTATCAACTTGTTTACCTGCTGACTTGTCTATCAATTTACCAATCAACCATTATATATCTACACAAGTCTTTTTCTACTTTTTTACCTGATTTTTATTCACCTGCTTCACTGTCTAGCTGCCTATCTGCCTACTAGTTTTACCTACCAACTTGCTTACCTATTTTGTTTTTATATTTTCTACTTGTCTATATTTTTAACTATCCTATCATCCATGTATACCTGCCTATCTATAGTTGCAACTGATCCGATTTATATATAAAACAATGAGAATTATTTGTAGAGACCATATTTGACCAACAAAATCCAGTTCTTGTAATTTCTGCATTTCCAAAACCACTGCGCCTGCCTTCGCAAAAATGTAATCAATTTCTCAATCGATTAATGCAACATATATATTGAAACTTCAAATCACATGCTCCGTTTTCTGGTAAACTGTCATTTTTAGACCTTTTTGATCTTTCTTTTGCGTTTCCTAAACTGGTAAACCTGCCTTTACCAAAAATGAATCAAACTCTCCGTTGGCACGAATCGAATGTTTTTTAATCATTCTCATCAGAATCACCGTTTTGTCGAAAACTGAATTACAATTTTGGCCATTTTTGGCTCCGTATCTCTAAAACAGCTGGACCTGTTTTGTCAAAAACTAATTGCAACGAACTACCACTAAAAACTAATCAATCGGAATCTAAGGTATTTAAAATTTTTCAAATTAGTTGATCCGTGCGCTCGAAATCGTAGACTACAAATTGTATTCATATATACATACACACAGACGCATACATTCATTTTTTCTAAGGTACGCCAAAATTAGTCTACAAGTAATACCTATTTCAAATCTTGCAAAAATGCCGAAACAATGTTGGATTTCTAATTGTCGAGATATGCAATTTTTTATGAATTAAGCAACAAAATTTAATGAGTGTAATTTACGGCATTTGCGAAATTTATCTCTATTAATGAAATGGTATTTTAATTAATCACATAGGAGATACTAAGAATTAATCATTTCTTATACATGTCATTAAATCCTAATACGATGTCATAAAGATAATATTTTGTTCGCAAAATAATTCTAAGATAAGACAATTTTCAAAGCAAAGCTGACATTGACAAATTATGTCTGAATATAATATATTGAGGTATCTGTGTATAAAGTTTAATGACAAATTTTAATTGCATTGAAACATGAGCACAGATCCTGCATTACGATAAGCTCTGCTTTCAAATATATTATTTTCGCATTATAAATTCTGAACTTTTAGAATCAATGCATGTCTCATCGCACTTTCGAAGGCTTCAATATTGACCCAATAATATAAGCAGGCTGAGCGGACGCGTGGCCTAATTGAATGTAAATTCAGCATATATTCTTAATGCACTTGGCAGCAGAAATTGTCTTATTTCAGGTGTTTTGCATAATATTCTACTCAATAACCAATAACAACAATTTTCTAATTGACTAAGGTTTAAGTTACAATCACATTATAGTAATTTAACAAGAAAGTGAGTTTTGTACAAACCTTAAGCCATTTCTATTGGTTTCATTGGAAAGTATGAAAAATGTTTCGATTACTATGTAAATAATTTTGTGGAAGCATCTCCAAACTTTCCAAAGGAGAAGTTTGTTTTCACAGAAATATTTGACTTATGAATTATATTTTTGTCGTTTCAAGTCATTCTGAATCGCTTGAGACCAAATTAGGAAAAAATAAGATTCATCGACGTTTTCTCAAACGTCTGCATCGATTTCAAAAACTTAACTTTCCTTCATTGTAACTCGATTGGAACTCGGATTTATCAATTTCGCGACAATTGTCAAGCCGATTTTCTAAAATTAGCAGAAAAATTCAAAATTTTCAATCTACGTTTTAGCCAATAATCCGGAATCAATTTTAACCCTTTCCACTCGCGAATTGCAAGATTTATATGTATTTTGCCGCCGGAGAGGCGGCATCTTAGTTAAAAGGGTTGAAATTACAAAAAAATTGTTCTTTAAAAAGATTAGTTTTTGCAAAGATCGGTCGGATGGTTTCTTCGTTTCTTTCATTTTGATGAAACCTTATATATAGAGTCATACTAAAATGTAAGCCTCTACTACGACGAGTGGTTTAATTATAAAAAATTAATTAAATTTTGATATAATCGCCAGCGCTTTAGAAAATTCTTCATGTATTTATGTTTCACTAATGTGTATTATTTAAACCATTTATCAAAAATAACTTACTAGTTTGGAAAAATTGTTGAAATTGAATAACCTGCAATAATTTATCATATTATAATGCTCTACAACCACTCGGTGGACCTATAAATTAATATATTATTAACTTTACGTAGGGTAAGTTATAGTAATCGCAAAAAATCAAAAATAAAAGTTTTTACGTATCTTTACGTTTCAAGGCATTCTGAACTTTATTGTACTATGGATACAATTTTTTGCGACGACTTCGAGAGCATGGATCTACTGATTTGGACGAATCAAAAAAACATTCGATTCCTATACATGGGGAAATAAGTACAAATTTCGTTTACATTCCTATGGGTTCCGTACCAAGATTTATAGGGATTAACCGTTAGACTACAACTCGCTAGGAAAAAAAATCATCATTTTTAATATATAGCAAAATAAAAAAAGTATAAGAAAAACATTTTTTTTAAATGTTCTTTTTTTTCAAAAAATTTTGAAATTATTAAAAATCTAATTCTTGCTTTTAATGCTTTCAAAAACGTTAAAGCTTTGAAATAAATTAAAGGTGCGCAAGTTCCAGCAATTTACCTTAAGGCACAATGCCATGCACCACTAGTTAAGTCCATTATTTACGCAATTGTCTGGAAGATCATGTAACTAGTCTTAAGGCATAATGCCACTTACACCTACTACATTTCGGTTTAAAATAAAATAACAAATTCTAAATATTGAATGTTTGAAATGAACAAGTAAGTTCAAAACAAGAAGTTAAAAGAATCATCAAATGTCGAAGGTTAAACAAGGGTTGTCTTATATTATAAAGTGCGTTTTTTCTGTAGAATTACCCCTAATTACATAAATCAAACCATGCGATTCGAGCAATAACAATTCTTGCTTATTAAAAATCCTTATTATACGTCAACAACCTTTGCTTTATGTGTATTTATACTTCGAATTCTGTGAACTGTGATGAATGATCTTGTGATTACATGCTTATATATAGATTTCGTACTAAAAGGGTGTTCATTACCAGAAACGTCAATGATCGTACATAATCTTTCCATGCTAAATTCTGCCAAATTTAGGTTAATTATGGGAAGTATTAATTACAAGTTCCAGTAAGTCAACGTGCGACAATGATCCCTATAATACCCTTCCATTCCCCGCATGAAATCCAATATTTGTCGCGGAGCCGATGAAATGCTAAAACCACGCGAGCGCTACCAATGGCACGTTAGTCTTGTTCAAGCATTCGGTGCGGAAACACAATTTCCCTAAAACCTTAAACAATTTTTGAATTTTTTTTTCAATTACCATGTGTAATAAATTTATAAAATTTTCAAAAATGGCCACTTGATACATAGACCGGGAATAACTTCGATTTTTATATCTTCGGATTTATTTTACTTATTTTTGTGAATTTGCAAGAAGTGATGTATTAATTTTGTGTTCAGATTATTTTATAATAATCAGTGCAATAGTGAATTAATTTTAATTTTGATAATTTAGTTTTATAAAATTGTAAATATGCCTGTGAAGCCAATAAAGAGTAAAAAAGTGTACAAACGGAAATTCAGAAGGATTTTGAGAGGAGGTTCTTCGAAAAATAAGGATCCTAAATGGCTGGAACCACAGTGAGTTGAAGTTTTGAGCACTAGTTTTTAATTACAGAAACGCCATGCAAATCGTGTATATTAAAAAACATATTTTATCTTTAAATTATTCATAACATTCCAATTAATTCGTAAATACATTGTAGAATTGTAAAATTGTAAAATACTTTGCTTGAAAAATTTAAATTTTCAAATTTCTTTGGTGAAATTTATGATTTATTGTATTCCTGAATTAATTCGTTGATACTTATAACTAGCTTTATACATAAAACTCACTCTGAATGTTACAATATATTAAATTAGGTAATGTGCCGGTAAAAGCTTTTAGAGAACTTTTAACTCCACCGTCCGAAGAGAGTTCGTTCAAAATTGTGAATAGCGATTTATAAAACTCAGTGAGCTTAATATTTCTTTATCAAATCTGTATACGTAATTCAATATTGTTCAATGTATTTTTCCACATTACATTAAACTCGATATAAATTCAGAACGTCAACTCATTCCCGCATACCTGGGTTCATTTGGTTTTAAATGTTTGCGCTATTGTAGTTATCAATATATATAATAAATTCCCAGAAATTTCAAAACACATACCAGGCGTTTTTATCTTTTTATAAACAATCGGACATCGACATTTGGCCGGTCTAACAAATTTATTGTTTCTTGATTGCTACATAGCAACCAGAATGAGAGCTGGTGTTTCTGAGGATGGTATGCAAATGCTAATATAAGTACCCAGCGGCGCTTAAATAATCAACACAGCAAATGATATTTGCAATTATAAAAAAAAACAGTTAATTCAATTCATTTGCTAACTGTGTAATCATAGTGGTTATAAAATTCTTGTAAAAGTTGTTTATAATTCAGAGATAATCCAAATACTTTCCATAAATAGCTTTTATCAAAATTAGAGTCCAATTATTGGTCACAAGTATATAAACTGATATTGACGTAGACCAATTTCTACCTGGATAATTAGACAGACAAACCCTTTTAATAATATGTTAAGAAATGCTTATCAATTCACCTTAAACATTAATTTAGTAATTTTAAGCTTAAATATTATTTATATTCATGATATCTAATTCAATAACTTAATTTTTTTCTTAATTAAGTGCGATATAAAATAACTTTACATTACTTCGAACAAGTAATACTCCACTCAATAAGTCCGTAGTAACTTACCGAATTTGCTTGATTTGACACATGTAATATAATTTAATCAATAATTAAAAAAAGATTTCTTAGATAATTTATATTTTATAGTAGCCAGCTATAATATATTCTACTCTACTGCTGATGAATTAATAATTAATAATCACATATCCTACTATTAAGTTAATAATTAGTTAAAATATATTTTACAAACTTATTAAGTGACATGTTATAAGCTTTTTTAAACACAATAAATTTTGTATTGGGTCAAGCTTATTTACTGAAAGTTCTGTATAAATTGCTTCTGTATAAATTGCTTTTAGTTTAAAATTGGTATATATTTTTATATTATGCGGAAATAATGCACTATTTTAGGTTTCGTGACACAACCCTTCTCATTAATTTGCATAGGCGTATTTAGATATTGATAGAATGTCAGTTTTTTAGTTGAAAACCAAATCATAAAATCTAATTTTGAAAGATATAAATCATGACATGTAATTCAATAACACTCACATAAATTTTGTACAAACTAAATCTATGAACAATCGAATGAATAGATCTCTATTCTAATCTACTCTTCTACATAAAAATACACAATTCACCATGAATAATTTTGTTTTCTTACATGGTTCTATCCAATAAATATGCTTCATATACTAAAAATAATAGACTCTTCATTTACTAAAAATAATAGAGTAAATCAAACGAAATTCACTAATTTAGTCAATTCAGGTTACAGACTTTCATAAAGCTTGTCTAAAATAGTAATATATCTTATATAAAATATATTTTTTCGTTTCGTCATTCCAAACTATACCCTGTTCGACTCATGGCTGCGATTGAAACTTTATTCATTTTGCTAAATATTATATGATTTTTTTTAAGAATTGTCAAACGGGGAATGGGGAATATTATGTGATTTTTTAAGGATTTCATGCGGGGTATTATAGGGATCATTGTCGCACATTGACTTTCTGGAATTTGTAATTAATACTTACCACAATCAACCTAAATTTGGCAGAATTTAGCATGTAGATTATGTACGATATATTATTGACGTTTCTGGTAATAAACACCTTTTTAGTACGAAATTCATATATAAATATGTAATCACAAGATTATTCATCATAGTTTACAGAATTCAAATTATAAATATACATAAGGCAAAGGTTGTTGCCGTATATTAAGTATTTTTAGGAAACAAAAATTATTATTAATCGAATCGACATAATTTGATTTATGTAATTTATTTTTTTCCACAAGTTTGATAATACATACCATTGTATATAAAATCAATTGTTAACAATATATCAGATTTATGTAAGAGTGTAATACCTGAGGGTAATAAACTCTATGTAACACCCTTAAAGTAAAATACATTATGTAATAAAATATAGATTTTTTAATTAAAAAACTAAAATTATTTTAACTAGACTTAACGTTTATTAACTTTTCGAGCATTACAGTCGGGAGGTACTAGAACGTACGTAGAAGATAAATTTCATGTATGTATTTATTTTTAGTTCTCATATTGCGTGAAATTATATTTACCTCGTCATTTGATTTATAGTATTTAAAGATGAAGTTCATAAATATCTATTCCTAGAATTAAAAGTCAAAATCGATATGTCTGTCTTAGCATAAAACAAACGTTGAACCATTGAAGCTGGTGGTGCCAAATTCACCTAATAACCAAAAAATTTATAAACTTGACTGATTATTTAAAAAAATCCATGTTTTTAATACTTGAGAAGTACGTCTGATTGATTTAATTATATCCGTATTTTGAAAAATAGTGTAATATATAATTAGAATAATTTTTACTAGTAGCAACGGACAAATCAAATTCAACGATCATATTTGAACAGAGTATTTATCGTTAGGCAAATTGCCAATTATAAAAACTATACATAGCGATTTTATTAACAGCTATTTGATTATCAATAATAATCAATTATATATATATATATATATATATATATATATATATATATATATATAATGCATATTATTTTTCATGCATAATGGAATTTTTTTTTGTGCAAAAATTTAAATTTGAAACATCACGTTCTAGATAATTTCTTATTAATGCAGTTGCTAACCATGACATTAATTATATCATACGCTGATATTTTTGAATATTTACTTAATTTTTATCGCAAAATTGCAAAACATTATTTGCAGTTTAGTGACTGTTCAAAGAAGAATGCAAAATCTTCAAAATTATTAATGAATTCATAGAAGTGAAGGAATTCATTCAAATAAAATATAAATAGTATGTGTATGATGATTAAATAATTACAGCAAAAAAAATTAAACAATTAAAATGAGATGTGAGATGTGAGAATTTATTGACAATTTGAAAAAATCATTTAATTAAATAAAACTGCAGAACATACATTATCTGTTTGAGAATTGAAAACTATCTCTATAAACCTAATCTAATTAGAATTATTTCACCAAAATTTAATTAAACAAATTTTAATTATTGGGATAACCAGCAGATAAAAATAATCTTGAAGTTCGGATGCTATTCAAAGACGAGACAATCAAATATTTGTAAACTGAAAGTGATAATCGAAATAATCGCGTCGAAAAATGCGCTGGGAAGACTTGTACATCCCGGAAATATTACTGGTGAAGAATTTTTGTTTAATCAAAGTTTATTTTAACAAACTTGATTAAAATAACAACCATTTCAGCTTTTAATCTTGAAATGTTTAAATTATGGAAGTATTGATGGGAAACTTACTCCATTAACGTATCCTTACGATTATATACAAAATATGACAATTTAAAATTGAATGTAATAGAATTATAATTAGGATATATATTTATTCGAATAAGATGAATGGGTAATTTATAAACAGTTCAAATAAGTTCACAATCAAAAATTAATTTGAAAAATGTATTTCTTAAATGTTCATTTATACGTTTTTTGCGTTTTAAAACATTTTGGTGTGCTTTGATTTGCCAATTATATACATTAGGGCTGTCCTTAATATGGATGCTTTCGAATTTCTTTGCTCCCAGGGGCTCAAATGCTTTCAAATTGATAAAAAAAACTATTCTCTGACGTAGACCGCACTCTAACCAAAGTTTCTAAGTTTTTCTTCCTAAGTAAATACTTACTTTATGAAATCTGCAAAATTATAATTTTAATTTCCTTATTTAGGATTAAAATAAGCAAATACAATGTTATTCTCGCAAATTTGATTCACTTGTCGCTCAGTTATAAAACAATTTTACCCATGTTAATTCAATTTTACCTATGTTATATTTACCCTATATATATGTTGGTCGTTGATATGGATGTTTTCGAATTTCCTTGCTCTCCGGGGCTCAATATATATATATATATATATATATATATATATATATATATATATATATATATATATATATAGAATTTTATATGAGTGGAACGAGTATTAAATGTTTAATATGAACAAAGCAGCACTCAGATTTTTTAATACAACTTTATTTTATGATTACAAACGTTTCGAGACCATGGTGTGCCTCATCTTCAGTGTAATTTCAAAAAACAGTTACTTATTACTATACATTCTTTAATATTTTATTTAAAACTATATTTAACTTTTGAATATAAAACACCAACTATTCCTTGCATTGACAAGTGACAATATATATATGAATATATATGTCATATATATATATATATATATATATATATATAAATATATATATACCGACATTATGTTATATAGTGAATTAATAGTTCTCATGAAGCTGTTCAAATTATTCGCTCAAACATTATTTGATTGTCTTCAACGAATACCATTTTCAAATTTATAATTGCGAGCACAAACATTGTTTATTTTTTCCAATACTCATTGACATCATCACAAAAAAATTTGAAAAAAAAACTCATATCAATGTATAAAATCTGTATCTTATCACTATTTTCACTATAGAAATAATAATATTATTGTAATTTTTACAAAATTTAAATATAATACTGATTTTTCATTTTAAAAATTATAAAAATTTCATGTTAGATTTCTTAAGAATAATTTATTTCAATTATTCTTGATAATAATTTCCAATGAAACAAATAGATGCCAATATCATATTTTCTTTGAAAGTATTCAAAACGTTATAGTGGAGCAAAGTGCAGACAAAAATGTTTATAGAAAATTAATTCACAAATGTTTTCGTACATTGTCTTTTGATAGTGAGATTTGTCGATAGAAACATAATTTTTCAGGATGTTTTCTAATTTGTTCAAAATATTAGTATTGTGTTTTATATCCCACCATAGTCAGAAATTAATTTTCCAGAGACTTTTGAGATACAATGGATATCGATGCATTTGAAACAATAATTAATTTATTCGTGTTTTTTCTTTGCTTCACTTAAGCAAAAAACATGGATTTTCAGATATGTAAATTTTAGTAAAATATCTATTAGTAGTAGTTAAATTATACCTGATTTAAAAAAACTATATTATTCATAAGTGATTAAGGTTATCATCATAAAAATATTATTCATAACTGATTAGGACAATCAAAATATTTAATAATCTAAATCAGTTTTTTTTTTTTTTAAATAAATGCCGTTATTACTAATTTAAATTGTAAATTGCGCATGCAAATTGTGTTTTGTTTTTATTTATATCCCGAACATTATGTAATATTTTAATATTTTAGTTTAAAATATAAGCACCTATATATAATACGATTTTTTTTTTATTTTCGCTTTTATTAACAACTGTCCAGTTAAGGACATTTAATAAATTTGTACAATTTACAATTGTCGGTCGTAAAGGGATATTGTATATTAAAGGGGCATGTTGGAAAAACAACTCAATAGATGTTTTTACATTCGACATAATATTCACAATATTTAATTTAATTTTTTAATAAAATATTACATTCATTAATTTAACGGCAGATCTATCAAATCTATCAGCTAATGTTTCCGTTAACATTTGAAAAAACACAATTTCAAATTTTAAAAAGTCACATTACAAGTACAAACAAAGCAAAATTTCTTGAATATCTTGGCAATCAGATATGTTTGTTCCCAGTAATTAAAAAACTATGTAAGTTACTTAATCTCCAATGAGTTAAAATATTACCTGAAACGGATCCTGAATAATCGTATTCCGATTTATCACTCAAGGCGAAAAATTTTAATCAATTCAAATTATATGCGGACAACTAGACGCAAGTCTAGTATTCAATTGAAAATGAACAAGAAAAAATGTTTATAATTATGAAAATTACTATGCCTACACAATATATCATTCATATTAATTCGTTATTACATAATAAATTAATGCAAATGAAAAACATTAGTTAATGAATAATTGATCAAAATTTGGTATGCAGTTTAATTTAAACCAATTTATTTTTCTAATTGATGCCTGCATCATTTATGTAATTTCTATAAATTATAAAATCCGTGTTATAATGAAAAAGCAAATATTCTTAAAAATATATTAGACACGAGCTTTTTCTAATTTATCCATAACCCTCCAGAGGTTCACTTCATATTCATAATTTTGCATCCCAAGATCCGTATTTTATTTCTTAAAGTTGTAATGATGTAAATTACTTAATAATTAACGATAAAAATTGCTTTTAAACGATATTCAAGTTTGGCAAGTCAGAAAAAAAATTACTACAATTTACATTTTTTTCTCATTATACCATGAGATTAGATCATCAAATCTTATTCTTTATAATTGATGGACTATTGCTATACGAGATTTATTTTAAAACAGTATTTCGATACTACAATTTAATCACAAGGAACGAACAAATTAATATATTCTATAATCTATGAATATTAAGTAACAAACAATATATATCAATTTTATGCAGACCAACATATTTTTTTAAATCATTTTTCCATACCAATTTGTTTGCAATAATATTTATAAAAATTAATTCAGCAGCGTATGATAAATAAATGTATCATGTGTATTAAACGTTTTAATAGGTTACTTTAAATATTTTACTTTGAAATCAGGTCCAGCAAATTTCTTCAATAAATTCAATTTAAAAATTGTAGAAATTTGTATGATATTTCCAAATGCATTAATTTCAAGTATTATTTTACGGTAATCAATATACTCTTGAAGACTTATTGTAATATTTAGTTACGACTTCAATACAACCAGAAAAATCTAAACTTTGGAAATTGTTGGTCATTTTGGCATTTTCAATAAACAGCTTTCATTTGCATCATATAATATTTAATGTACGTATTCCCACTAAAATAAATAGCATTGTACTTCTACCTATAAAATAAGCTCGATCACTTAAAAGTAAGTGTTTCTGAATAATCGTCGCATAAAATATGCAGGTGCAGCAATGGTTCTATTTGATGCAAGGTGCGTCCAAATTGTGCTTCAATAAAATGTATATTTTCATTTCAAACGTACAAGTAAATTCTGGAAAAAGCTAGAAAATCCCAGCGATATTGCAATAAAACAAAGAAATATAGAGTTTTGTATTAGAGATTGACGATTGATTGATTTAGAGAATCAATTTAGTAACATTTAGGAAGGAGTTTCCATGATGACGGAAGAAGTACACTTCACGATCTATATTGAAATATCAGCATTCGTATATAAAATATTTTCTATAAATACATTAAAAAAAGTCACTATTTTTCCATTACCATTGCCAGCGATTTCAATAAGTGTAAAGTGCAAAATTGACATTTGCTCGTATTTATATTATCTGGAAAGCACGTTTTTTATTTTATTTAATGCTTTTGAAGCAAATATAAATCATACGCATCCGAATGCATCTGAGAACACAATGGCATGCTATTTTAAATACATCCTATATAGACTAGCAAAAACACATTAATGTGCAATCTTGGCTAATTGCTCCTCCATATTACAATGACGAACAATTGGTTTAACAAGCGGGCGAATTTATAAACTAAACAAATATATTGATTTATCTATTTTTAACAAAAATACTTCAACGAATGAAAATAAATAATTGCAGAGCATTTTAATGATTTAAAGTTATAGTTTATTATTCTTTTAACTTAATTGTTACACTTCAGACCAACATCCATACAGCAGTCAATCAACGTCAAAATATGAGGCACTTCAAAAGAACATATATTTAAAATAATTCTGTGTACTGAATAGTTGCGGTTTATTCTAAATTTCGCAATGTGACATTATTTATTTGAATGGGAAAGATTTATAATTTCAATAGTACAAATGTATTATTTTTATATGGAAAAAGAGATCTATTACTCTGTCATCTTTTTTTGGCTGCGCAAAAAGAACCACGCTATTTTTTTCGGAAACAACGTTGCGCAATTTGCAATAGTTGTTCGTTTATTAAGGGGGTCTCCTCATCAGTAGCTTACAAAAAAAGGGATTTTTCAGTATTTTTTTTGAACATGAAAACAACAAGAGAAACAAAAGATCTTTTGCATAGTTTTGAACACGTATTTATTCAACAAAATAAAATTTATTGTATGTCAAAATAAATAAAAATGGCTGATTTATAAACAATCTTGCGCAGCAGCTCGCGATTGACAACTCAAACTCCGTGCAAGGTACAGCCCGTAATTTTTATCTGAAACTAAAAATGGAAATACTTCTTTATTCAGAAGGCTTTTCTGCACATCATAGACTATTATGGTGGTTCAAAGTTAAAATTTAAACATTTTTAACATTTTTTTAAAAAAGTACTGTTTTTTTAGGGCTTTTTTAAGGAGTAATTGCGTTAACAACATTGTAAAATGAAAATTTTCAATACATGTTTTTAGTTCAATCTATGGACAATAAAATTATCTAAAAAACGGTGTCTTACTTGTATATGTAGCTTTTATGGTTCATTTTTAATCGTGCACGGAATTTTACAAAAATCGGTTTTCGGAAAATAAGCTTTAAAGTTGCGCGGCTTGATTCGCGCTTGCCCCACGCGCTACTCTACTCGGACCTGTAAATCCTAAACTAGTTTGAGTTGGACTCTCAAACTTTGCAAGAATGTTCTTAAATAATTAATCTAACGATTGAAGCAAAAATAAAAAAATCGATTTTTTGAAACTGACTGATGAGGAGACCCCCTTAAACAATTGCAAATGTGATCTGTTTATTCCTGTATTCTCGTGTCTGTATTATTCTATGTGTTTATTGAACCTTGGTATTTCGAATACATTCATCATTGTCACAAATCACAATATAATGTATGTAATATAATTTGTTTTGCCTTTTTAAGCACATTGATAATATATTGCGCGTTTTGTACTAAAATGTACAAAATTATGAATAAAAAATCTATTCCGCAGTTCGCTGTATAATTTTGCATTTAACTTATTGAGGTGAAGAAATTGCTTGCTCATGTTGGGCAGTTAAGATATATTATTGTGAAATCTTTGGGAAAATTACAGTAAACTTATAAATTCACATCTCGGTAAATAAGAAATATTTGATGGGCGCATTTCGATTATTCACTGCATTTTTCACTGTATGGATAAAAATAATGAAAATTCAGTTTAAAATGTCACAGATTTAAAAACTGTCTAGGAATATCACTTTAAGTTAAAACTTACCCTGTGAGTAATAAAACTTGCATTGTCTACAAAATAGTTGCATACATAAGTTCAAATATTATTTAAAACTAGTTGTAAGTAGCATTTTGTCTTGTAACAAATTGCATGAACTTTCTGGTACGTGTAAAAAATCGATTTATCATTTTTTTTATTTTGATCTTCCTATCTACCTGTCTGCCCATTCACGTCTATCTATTTTCAAGTCTACCTGTTTACTTCTATATCATCCACCTGTATAATCTACCTACGTATAATCTGCCGCTTCGAGTTAATCTAATCGGATAGTCATATTTCGCCAAAACTATATATTTCTCATTCTCAGCACTTTATATTTCCGAAACAGTTCGATCTGCCTTTGCCAAAAAATAATAAACAAGTCTCCCCATGAATAGGAATCGAATGATTTATTAAATCTGTTTGTCCGTATAGCGTTGACCAAATATTTTATCCATACATATACCTAATTTTTTTCTAAGATAAGCCAAAATGTTCAGAAACCTTTGAAACGTAAAGGCATTCAAATTTTTTCAATTTCATTTTTTACGGTTGCCATAACTTACCCCAAAGAAAGCTAATAGTGTACATAAATGTTTTGAATTCGAATGGAAACGCATAATCCAAAGCTTCATTTAACATATTATATCTTCATATCAAAGCTTTATATCTAAAAGTTCATATTGTTATTGGCATTTACAGCACACAAAAGAATCAAAAAATATCTACAAATAAGACCAAGTAATAAAACTAGAAATTTAATTTGATTTTTCAAAAAACTTGTATCAACTACTTCCTTTCCTTTTGTTTCAAAGATAATTCCTCTTTACCCACTACTACCGTTTATATTTAATATTTTCTAGAACGATGGTAACATCCATGTGAAATCTGAAAATAACTCGTCTAACTGTATCTAGGAGCAAACTTTAGTAGTAGTAAGTCCCCACGTCTGAAAATTTGTAGAATGTCGCATTGACTAATTTTTTCCGTCTTATTTCGTCGACGCCTTGACGAGAATAGGTTGAAGCCTAGATAGTTGTGAATGTAATTTAAAATGTTCCCTGAGGTATAGATTAAATTTCTAAATAGGCATTATTTTAAATATTAAAGCTAAGATCATCCTGGATATTCCAAAATTTTCATTCTAAATTCTTTATTAATCTTGTCAAATAAATTCACACCAAGGCACTATCAATGAATGCAATAGCAAATCGATTTGAAAAATTTGTTGAAGAATGAATATTCCGAATTTAGAAGCATCCTATTTTGTATAGGAAAGACTGGGTACGGTTGTGCCAGGTTACAGTAGTGACAGCCGCCAACAGCTTAACTTTACTAATTTTGGAATAGTTGTTTTTGGGTTGGTCCTTTTTTCCAGCTAACTGGTAAATTAACAAAATTGTTGATAATAAAAAAAAGGGGTACAATCGTGTCCGGTCTCCTCCACTTCACTTATGTCATAACACATTTGATCCTAACCATATATAAGTACAATTTGTATTTTTATAGCTTTCGAAATGAAATATTAATTATTAGAAAATATAATATTGAACGTAAAACTGTGGTTAATCTTAATTGATAAAATATATATTAATCGTAATTTCAAATATTAACTAGTTGGTATTGGTATTTTTTCTTGAGGCAAGTTACATGAACTTTCCGATAAGTGTAAATAATCGACTTAATCAATAAAATTAAGTTAATTTATGAGTGATTAAAAGTATTCCGAATGGATTTAAAACACATCTTTAAAAACGAACGAACACGTTAACTCGGAGTATTTTCTAAAAGCAAATTTTCACAAATCAATAGTTCTTATAATTGAACTAGTTTCCGTAGGACTTTAATGGTTTAGTATGTTCATTAAGAGGTGCTCTATTGTTATACCAAGTAAATGGTTTAATTTTAGTTTTAACAAACGTCAAAAAAACTACTCATTTTCTCAAACTTTGATAAATTTTTAAAATTAAAGTACTTGTCGTAAGGCCGTCATATTTCAGTAAGTTCTATAAGACCATGATATATATCGCTAAAAAAGCTCCATAAAAATCGGCTTAATTTTTTTTCCAACAGTTAATTGTAAAAAACGACTCGGTTGTTTTTCACCTGAAACTAATCATTATCATTTCCAACTAATATCTTTCGAACAGTTTTTGATTTTTTAAAATCGACTCGGTAGCATGAGCTTAAATGTGGATGAAAAGTTTAACACTTTTTTACAAATTACAAAGAAACGGATCGGCCAATCGTCGCACAAAACTGAGAAACAATAATCCTAATCGAATGGCTTTTAAATTTTTGAAATAGGTCCAGCCGTTTTTGAAATAGGTCAGGGAGTTATTAAAAAAAATACTTAATGAATCAATCAATTCTAATTTTCCATGATGACTATTTGACCTATCCCCTTCCTACCTACGATGATTTAAGTCATTGACTCGACTTTGCCATAATTTTTAATTGCCAATCTAATCCAATACTTATTTCTAACTCTTGTGGTCTTAACGGTATAATCAATAATGACATAAGGTCAAGAGCAAAATAGATATTTAGACATAAGCACATATTGTTTGCACTTTCGCATACGGAATGCTAAAGGCCTTTTAGTGTTTTAATTTGAATTATCACCATTTTAAATTTTGGTCAAGGTTCGAAAATCAATAAAAATTATCAAAGCTGAACATCACGTAGTGGCGCTTGCTGAAACTGCAGGTGCAGTAAATAACAATTAAATAATAAATATACATTCAACGATTGAAAAATTACAACTATATTTGAATTGTACGTGTTTAATAGATAAATGTTTCTTTACCGAACAAATAATTGAATAAATGAAATATAATTAGGTTTATGTAGATGTTTAGTTTCGGAAGTTAAGTCATCATCAGGTTTTTTGTGAAAAACATTTTATGAAATAAAAACTTTTCAATAACAAACTAGTGGGGCGCATGGCATCGTGCTTTGAGGCAAATTGCTGGAACTTGCCGTACCAAAAATAATTTTTTTTAAAAAGATTAACATTTTTGAAAAAAAATTACCATGAAAAAATTATATTTTTGAGAAACTACAAATTTTTGTCACTTTTTTTTAAAAAAAAGACTTTTTGAAGAAAAATTCATTTTGAAATATTTTGGGAATTCTGAACTTTTTTTCAAAGCAATCGTACTGCTTTAACTGCATAGAGACGAAATATCGAAGCGCGTAAGCGCCGCGTCCCCGTCTAACGGATAAACATTGGTACGGAACCCATAGGAATGTAAATTACCATTTTTGGCACTTTTTGCCCTATATCTTCGGAACGGCTAGACCTGCCTTCACCAAAAACTAATCAGCACATCTCCTTATCAATACGAATCGAATGTTTTTTGAATTATTCAAATCGGTTGATTTGTGTTCCCGAAATCGTCAACAAAAATTTGTATCCGCACACACACATACACACTTATATACACACATACATCCATTTTTTCATGCCAAAATATTCAGAAACCTTTGAAACGTAAAGATATAGAAAAATTTTCATTTTCGATTTTTTTGCGATTACTATAACTTGCCATACGGGAAGTTAAAAATTATGATTACAGAATATTAAAAAAACAATGGATTATGTACCATTTTCTTAGAAAAGAATGGAATGAAAAATTAACCATTTACTAAGTCAAGTGTAGTCCAATTTTTCGAATACTTTTCAATAATTCTTTTCCAAATGCTTTTAGCATAAAATAAGTGATAATTACTTAATGATCAATATTGCAGGTAGATAATTTTTGTAAATTTACTCAATTTGTAATATTTTTCTATATATTTTCCTCATTTTTGAAGAAAAGGTACATAATCCATTCCTTTATAAGTCTTTAAATATTCTGTAATCTGTTATTTCATAAAAAACGGTTTTTGTCAAAAATTTGATGGAATGTATCAAGTTCCAAAACTTCGTAATTAAAAATGTACGAAAACCTAATTCTTCAAATTTATTGGATTATTTGTTCGTAAAATTGACCAACATAAAACAAACAAATTAAGGCGTACTCTAGATAATCATACCATTAACACTATTCGACAATCTATTACAAATAAAACTCTATAAACATACAGTAATTTATCAATATTCATTCCATATACAAATTAATCATTCTTCGCCCAGCAAATCATCATTTTCTTATCATGCCAGTAATATAAAAGTAAATAAAAAGTAGTTATTTATAACTTATTTATTCTGCCATAAAATAGTGAATGTATTACAATGAAACATTTCCGTATAAATAGCCTTTTTTTGATCACGCAATGCTTGATGGGTCCTTGAGCAATTGTTTTTTTGTTAGTTAATTAATAAAAATAATACAGTGATTTAGAATCGGTTCCTATTCTATTTCAAACATCCGATAAAAAAAATCTTCCAACTCATGTCTGACAGTATAATAATAATAATAATATAGAGTTTGTCTGGTCAATCTCATTCTATTCAAATTTTCAAGTAGAACATGTTGTGGAAAAAAATATTAGTTTTTTCGTAATTCAAGTTGATCAAGCTCAGGCTGATTTGATAAAATGTTCCAAAATATATATTTTGGTACATTTACAACTTGTTCAATATATCATTTGTAAGATTTCTTAGTACTACCAAAGTATATTCAAGCATAATTATTTATCAAAACTATATTACAAAACTTTACTGCACTGATAATTGGCATTTATATAAAACTGGTCAAAGTGTATAATTAAGGTAAAATTTTAACAATGGTAAAAAATGGGAAATATATTCTTATATCAAAAATACCCAAAACATCTGCGGTTGAATTTATATAATAATTGTAAGTGAAATTTCTCTTAATTTAATACATAATACGATTGACGTCGATTGTTTTATTACGCTGTAAATATTATTGTGTTAATAAAAAAGTTTGGATTTCATCTCCATTAAATATGTATTCGTATATACACACCAATATATTTATAATTGGTTTTAAATATGATAAATTAATGGCTTTCTACAGTTATTAATATAAATATTGTATTGAAAAAATGGTTTAGTTTTTTTTAGATAATGCATATAGGTTACATGAATATTTATAATATTGCATGGATTGTTAACGTTTATTTTAAGCATGTTGTGATGCTAGATTTATAAAAAGCTAGTCTAATATTAAAAAATGTAAAAAAAAGTTATGCAATATATCGGTCAGCCAATTTATCACAGGTGATACAATTCTCTTGGTGGCGCCTGCCCAGTCATGCAATACTAAAACGAATGATATTAATCTTATTAAATATATTTTTTATAACACATTTGTGATGATTTTAAAGAGTCAAATAACCCATAATAAAAATTTTACATAGTAAAATAAGTTAAAAAAAATATAGTTAAAAAAAAAGTAAACTTATGAGGTGTATGGCATCGTGCCTTAAGGCAAATTGCTGGAACTTCCCGTTCCGTAACAAAATGTTCGAGGAATATTGAATGTTTTCAGATAGATTATTATAAATATTGTAACATTGTCTAATATTTATAAGAATTATATAAACTGAATTGCAAAGTTGAAATTATTTGTTTAAAGTATATTAGAACTTTAGTCAGAATTAAAAATAAAATCTGGATTATTTTCGATATACAAAACAATTGAAACAAAATTTTTTCTCCCAATCATTACTAATTGAATGTTTTTTAGATCATTCAAATCGGATGCTCCGTTCTCTCAAAAACTCGATTTTTGTTTTCTGCATTCTTTGCTTACATATACACACACACATCCATTTTTTCTGAGGTATGCCAAAATGTTCAAAAACCTTCAAAACGTCGAGAAATGCAAAAATTTTCAATTTCGACTTTTGGACGATTACAATAACTTACCCTACGGGAAGTTAATATTGCAATATGGAAAAATGACGAATTGTAAAATAAAGACATTTTTAATTATTTTTCCCTGTTACAATTAAACTGTCGTTACATGTGTATTTCGCAATATTTTCATAATAAAGTTTCTTAATATGTCCTAGAATTGAAGTCGATTATACAATAAAAATTAATTTAGGTAATATATTTAATATTCTTTATTTCCATAAATAAAGAGACTAGAATTGTTTCAATTTCAAAATATGAATTTCTGTATTTCTAATTTGATTAGTGTTCGAATTATGGCTTTCCTTAAATAATAAGAACTTAGGGAAATTAAAAATCTATGAAAGATTATTCCATAATTATATTTCAGCCCTTAGAAGGCTCAATACAACTATCGCCCATTGTTTGTAATGTTCTAGTTCGTTTTATATTAAGAATTATTGCTACTAAAAAAAGACAACGACTGTAATTTTTCATTAACTTTCAATTGTTATATGGAATATATGTGATCTCGATATTTGCTCTTTTAAATCTACAAAGATAGTTTTTTTTTATTATCTACAAAAATATTTTAATGGACTGTGAACATTTAACACAATGTATATATTACCAAAATTGTGATTTTTTGACTTTTTAGACAAATTGAAATATTATGTACTGCACTTAGCTATATCTACATATATCTAAGAATATACTTTCACGTACATATTCCTATACTTTCTCACACACCCACGATATTGAGCTGGCTTATTATTTGAATAATTGAACTATTACAATAAATAATATAAGTATGTAATTTATGTCGATGTCGTCTATCCAAGAAAGCTGCGTATTATCGTAAAGTTCTATTTGTAAATGATCGCATGCAGTACCTATATATGATACCCATTTATGAAACTAGAACATGTTATATAGGAACCTGGAATATAGCCCACATCCTGATCTAAAAATCTACATTACTTGTTATTAATACGTGAAAAAAAGGTTCAGAGTGGGATTCAAGTAAAATAATTCGCCTAAATCACTTATTTCACTACCACTCTATAAAGTCATTTATTTCTACAAAGTGTCAAAACTAATATGGCTGAAGAACTATTAAACATCAAGAAAAGTGATTTTTTTAGGAGACGTCCATTAATCATCTGATCGATTTTTAAGGATTTTTGGACCCCTTCCTTGATTCTTGGTGATATTTTTGATATTTAAAAGTAAAACCACCCCCCCCCGCACAACATGATTATTAGAACCTATGAAAATCATAAAATTTGTGGAAAACCTTTGAAAAAAATGTAATTATTTTTTAATTCAGGTAATAAATAAATACTGGTGATACCTTACTAGAATATCTCAGGTGATTTTTTATCCTCCCCTTTTAAGCTTCACGTTTTAAAGAGCGGCCCCCTACAGCACCTTGACAAAATGCAACTTTAACATCGTTTGACTTTAACACAATATAAAAATCGCATTTTTGTAATTGTCGGTAAAAATACAATTCTCGTTGAATTTTAATTAATTTAAAATATTTAAGTAATTGGAAGTTTTATATTTGAGGAACCCACAAAAATCTCAATCGTCATATATAAATGGTATGGAAGCGCTTCAGATTAAGCTTGAATTCATATAGAAAATACAATAAGCCAGCTCCTGAATACTAATTAGAAATCCCGGAGAAAACGTTTTCAAAATTATTCATTGTAAGTGTTCATTCAAACCACTTCATGTTCAATTCTTAACAGTTCATTCATTGTAGTACAGATGTACTTATTGAATAATGCAAATGAGTCGAGTCTATTATATTAAATTACGTTTATTTAAAATATTATGCATATTTTTACTTTCGAGTAACCAACCTTGTAAACGGCTAGAATACCGAAATGACATAATTGACTAATTACTAGTAATTTATGCAATCTTAGCAAACCGGTATTTAATAATTATCCTGCGGTATTGTTACACAAAGAAAATAGCAAAAATGCTAAAAAAATATTACATGTTGGAAAACTAGAGCAAAGTGAAAAAAACATCAAATCCGTTATTATGATATAATACAGATTTTTTTCGGATGAAAAACCTGTTTTTCGATCGAGCAGCTGTTGCAAATTGTTACTCAGGCGATTATTCAAATGTTGTTCGTAACTGTATTAAAATCTCAAACAGGTCCATTGATTTTTATAAAAGCTGACATGTAATTTTAGTTCGAAATTTAAGGTTGAATGAGCTTTGAGTTCGCGAAAAATTCAATATGCTCTATTGAGTGCTTTAATCTAACAAAAAATATTGAATGTAAACTCATTTAATAGTCAGTATTACATAGACAATAAATACAATTAGTATTTAGTAATACATACAGATCGTAAATTTGAACCCCCGCTCCATAACTCAATATCAAGCAGTAGTGGTATCAATTTTGGTTTGTAAATAGATAAAAAATACGTTACTCATTGATACTGGCCCACTTTCTGGCACTTCGGCGTGGAATGGCAATGGAAAATCTCTAAACTATTTCTCCCTTTATCTAGTTAGTGTTAAACTCAGAACTGCTCTCTAGGGCAGTTACTACCCACTATTGTATTAGAATTAAAATTTGCAGTTGATATGCAATCATGTATGCATATTAATAATCTTCTACCTCTACAATTTCAAATATTTTGACAAAATACTTTTCAATGAAGCTCTAAATTTCATATTCAATTATAGATTATAGTAAGAGTCTCTAATAATAATAACAGATACACGCGGTGAGAAAGACTCACAAATACGGTGTCGCTGAAACTAAATATATCTATATTATATAGAATTACTTCAGACGAAAATAAAGTGGTCGTTAAAGCTAGTCTGATTTATTTTTGAAACCATATATTTAACTTTATATAGTGTAGGAATAAATAAACATATACACACAAATATACATGTATGTATGCATATAATATGTCCTCGTATATTGTAAACCAAAAAATATTCAATATTTTGTTTGATACCCCCTTACTAGTGTATATTCAAATATTATTTGTGCAAAAATTTCTTCATAATTGCCTCTAATCTGCTGAATTCTAACGCTTAATTCTAATTATTTTGACCATATTTTTGGTTCTTTACAAATAATAATATATTAATTATCTCTAAAAATCTTAATATATCTGGACTTTTTTATGAAAGTATCAGTTATCTCAGAATTTGACAAAGGTCACCCATATATGATCTAAAAAGTTTTATCCAAATAAAGACTGATTTATGCTAAGTTTAAAACGACGCAACAAACAATAATATTTACTTTCAAATATCTAATATTTTGCGCCAATTAAGATAGCAGAAGTACAATGACTGTATAATATTAAATCAAAATGCAAAATAATTTAAACTAGTTCATTTATCGTCAGAGTCATATTATTCACAATTATGTATCTATTTTAATTTATGTACACAGTATACTTGAGAATCAAAACTATTCGATAAATAATAACAATAACAGAAATTTAATTGAAAATATATTTTCAAATATCTGATTTGTTTCTAAAAACACAACTTTTGAAAGTTATGGAGCCATTCGTATATTTAACAAAATATAATTACTAAGCTGAATACAAATGTATATATCTTGCTCTAATAGAAATTTTATGAATTTTATCTGAAATTATTCATAAAAAGTAAAAACATTTTGAATTTCTAAAAACCAATTATTTCATTTATTAATATTAAAGCAAATGGTTTGACCAACCTGTACTAGAATCTAATTTAACGCAATTTCCAACCTATAGGAAAATTTAGAACTGGCAACGCAAACATAAATTCGTATCAGAAGAAATAATGCGGTTTTTCAATTAAATTATTAAATCGTAATTTTGGGGAAAACTCGTAAAAAAGCTAAATTTCTTATTATTTACACGCACTTGCTTCAATCCTAGTAAAAATGACTCATAATGAGTTGAAATGTATACTAGAATATACTTATAACATAGTTACCCTATACTAGAAGAAAAAATAAACTTCTTTTTCAATGAGCCTTATTCATGATTAGCCTTTTATATGCAGGCACTTTTGTAATAAAACTTCACTTTACTTCCAGTCGGTTAAAATTGGTTTTTATTTTCGGAAACATTAACTCTAAATAAATTATATATCTACATACATATAAAGACCAATTATCCAATGAATAGACTAAAGACAAACAACAGCTCTTAGTTCAAGAAGATCTTGTTATATACATAAAACACTCTTCAGAAAATTTATAATAAAAAATAGACTTGTACTCTGTTTGCTAATGTCACAAATATTTCAAATCAAATTGCGATTTAGATTATAGAAAATGCAAACTAATGCTGTACAAAAATTACTGAATAATTCAAAAATATTTGTGCCAATTATAAATACCTTCTATATATTAGCCCCAATACTGGCATGCAATTCAGAACTTGATAATATATTAATCCAAAACTTGGTAATCAATACATTTAGGTATAACCTGTATAATGATTTATCTGATAATTTGATTTGCATCAAACACTCCTCAAATCACTTTCTTTGCTAGAATTCTTTTTGAATGAAATTCTTGGGCTCAAAACTTATCTAATGTTTGTTGTATAATCCATCTAATCAGAATTTGTACCATCAAATAATTGATTCTAATTTTTGTTACAATTTCAACAGCTTTGCCCTTCAAAAATAAACAGAAAAAAATATATTTCTGCTCTCTTGTTCTCCAGAATTCTGCAAAAGTATTGGATTCGAAATATCTTCATCTGAAATACATCATATATATCAAATTGGACAATGTTACATACTGCCACAATCTATGATAGTTTGTTTTAATATTTCCTCGTATTCTGAAATTTTAAAATCTTTGTGCAGAATAAAATTATACCTACTGTCCACCAACATTTTTGCAAATCCTTGATATATCAATTGTTTCAAACCTGCTATGTCATTAACTATTACGTTGAACAATTCAAATAGTGTGTTATTATATTGCCTTGCCTGTAATAAACTTGTCCCGTTCTTTGTTTTAACTTTTGCACACTACCATTTCGTATGCAAGAATGTGCCGACTTTTGTTCAAGTACAAATCTCATTTCACTCTGCAGTATAATAACTTTATGTACTATGCAATGAAAATGCATAACTAATTTGATTCACTCAAATTTTGCTCTTGCACATTCAGAACAATAATACAATTATATGTGGAAAAGCAAAAATGCCTTGAAAATAACTAAAACTTAAATAAAATGAACTATAAGTTTAGGACATTTCTTTTAGTTTTTGGAACCCATAAATTTAAAATTTTATATTCTTAAAATAACTAGATTGGCAAATATGTTATTCGACTTTTGACGTAATTGAACTTTTTCCGCTATTCTGAACTTACGTGAGATCAAATTATGCCTTGGAAAGAGATTCTTGGCCAATAAAAACTGTTAAAACTAACGATTTTACTACTTCTACCCACATTTTGGCAACTTATGCATGGTTAAAATGGAACGTTACATAAAAACGTAGTTATTTGAAATGCAAGTATACATTTTTAAGTGAAAATATTTAGGAGAAATTTTAGAGAATCAAACTAAATATAATTAGAAATCCATCATATATCATCTACTGTTTCATTCTATCTTATTTGATCGACTGTACACGTCCAATATGTATTGAATTTAATTATATAATAAGACATGTGCGACAAGTGCATTATATTGCAAAATTATTAGAAAGCTAGTTTATTGTACTTTGAATTATTGAACTAACTTTCCTAACGAAAACTCAATCTGTAACGAGATGTTCAAACTGCTGGCTTTTGATATTTCCAAAATTCTTGACAAAGATAATACCTTTCAAAAACTGGCGAAATATGGCATCGTGCCTTAAGGCAAATTGCTGGAACTTGGCAGATTTAAATAATCGAGGAAAAAAATCAGTAATCAATAGATATTGATCAATAATTAATAACAATTATTTTAAAAATTTTAGATAATTATAATCACTATATATTTTATCGTTCATAAAATATACAGTGACGATCTTATCGCTCAAAACACTTGAGAAGGTTTACTTTAGCAAGAGGTGCCGAATAAATCCATCTGAGAATATATTTCTTACGATTAGAATAACACATTTGAAATATACACGTTTTTAAACTGATTTGTAAATTTAAAATTCATATTTGAAGTACAAATTTTGAAAAAAAAAATCTGAAAATTTTAAAATTTGCTTGAACCGTATAAGTAAACTTTAAAAATTAACAATCTTGGTACGGAACCCAACAAAATTGTAACAAAATTAGTACCCATTTTTAAATTTTTTATCAAAATATCTCATAATTTGATGTGCATATCTCTAATGATCATTAACCGCCAAATATTTTTTTTTAACTTTTCCTCTGTATCTCCGATACCGCTAGATCTGCTTTACAAAAAAATTATAAATTTTTCATTTCATCAATACAAGTAAAATCATTCAAATCAGGTACTCCGTTCTCTCAAAAACTGAATTACCGTTTTTGTGCACTTTTTTCCCCGTATCTTCGAAACGGCTGGATCTATCTCCATCAGAAACTGATCAGCACGGTCTTCAATAGGATATATTCTGATCAGTCTTCTCATCAATAGGAATCGAATGATTTTTGAATCATTCAAATCGGCTGATTCGTACGCCTTAAATCGTGGACTAAAAAATTGTATCCAAACATACACACATATACACACATACATCCTTTTTTTTCTAAGGTGTGGCAAAATGTTCACCTTCAAAACGTGAAGATATACAAAAATTTTCATTCTCGATTTTTTTGCGATTACTAAATAACTTACTCTACGGGAAGTTGAAAATTGAACTAATAAATGTTATTTAAGTTATACTTGAATTGATTAAGTAAGGCAAATATCAAGTTAACCCAAAAAATGTTAAGTTAAACAGTTAAACAGTTAATATACAAATGCCAATAATTTATTTCTGGAATATTGAATTGAGCTGAATGGTGCATCATTATTTTTTTATTTCCTTTTAAAGTTGAAAGAAAAATAAATCAGTTCAAAGCAGCCACATTAATTTTAAATACTGATGAAATAGTATTGTATTTAACAATCACTGTATATGCAGAATATTCCTAATACAATCAGTCATTAAATAATAACTTTCTACATGTGCACCTAATAATAAACATATATATTCAAAATAAAAATATAAGACAAAAGCACAGGAGGTTGTTTATACAACATTCATTGTAAATGTTATGGTTTTGCTATATGAATCAGCTTTATGACGCAAAGAAAATTTGGTATTAAGTCGAAAATTTTGCTAATATACATGAGTAGAGAAATTTTATTGAACCATTTCACATGCATAATATAAAAGTGTCGAATTAATTTAAAAGTGCGTAACAGTTACTGATTCAGTTGTTTTATCCTGTAAGGTGATCCTTCCTGTAATTATTGTTCTTAGACTCTATATTTTACTTCTATACTGATAAAGGTAATACAAAATTAGACTAAATTTCAAATTATTAAAAAAAATAATTAAAAACCAATCTGAAACTATCTTCCCAAACAGATATCAACAGGGTACCAACATGTTAAAGTTGAGCATATAATTCAATGTTACCAACATTTTAAAATAATTCCAAAACACAGAGAACAGGTAAAATAATGGACAAAACATTTAAATCCGTCTTAAATATTTTTTAGCCAATAAAAAATTTACCTTATTTGTAGATTTTAACTACTAAAAAAAATCTAGTCAAATGACATTTTTAAGACAATAGTTAAGCATGACTCCGACAGCAGAAACTTCAGGCGTAATAATAGTGACAAATAGTCTCTAACCAAAGTTTTATTTGATTCTGCATTTTCATATTATATAGCATACAGAAATAATGCTCACGCCAATTTTTCAATTTCATAGAATTTACTTACTATTATTTTTTAATTCTTATAAACCTGACAAATCAAAACTACACAATTCACTGACATGCACATAATTTCAAATATACTGTAAAGATAACGAATTTCTTTATCAATATCCTGTCATAACCTATACGTCTTATCTCGCCTTGTAAATAGATTATCATAATTTTACGAACATTGCTCTCTAAAATACTATTAATATTTCTGGGAACAAACGATTGACGCATATTTGAGTTTATAAATATAACAATTTCGGCCAGCTGTCTACTAGGCTGGCCTCTTGTTTCCACACTGCATATTGCTTCTCCTTTACTTGTGCAAGTACGCGAACGCTCAATATATAAATTAAACTAGAATTGTACGGTTTAAATATTCATTTAACACTTTCAACAAGTTATCGATTAGTTTGTATTAAATTAAATTTAAATACTTGCAACGAGTTTTTATAAAAAGTCAATCAATAAATCATGGAAGCTAGTATTAGTGTTAGTGAAACAAGAAAAGTGTGGTTATGAGCGAGTGAATTTGTGTAGAGGTGTTAAATAAAATATTTTTTGTATTGTATTCAAAATAAATAAACAACTTAAAGACTGACCTTTGATGGTAAAACATTGTTTGTGTATAAAATATGTTCGATTGTAAATTAACTTTCCACACATTTTGACATTTCACGACATAGTTTCTTTGTGTTACGGCTCCATTGCCATTGCACGGCCGCCATCTTAGTTTCATAGTAAGCGATTCAAAGTTCATGCGCGCGCGAGATTCAAATATTTGAAATGACTCTATATTGAATAATTTTTATGTATTAATTTACGTAAATTTGCAAAGTCGTACGAATTTCCACAGGATAATGGAGTTAAGAACATTGGATTTGGGCCTAAATTCGAAAAACGAATGCAGTGATTCTTGGACTTATAGAGGAGAGGAAATGCTAATGTTATTCTAGCACTTAATGGACAGAACAAGGTGTTGAGATTGAAGAAATCTTTGAAATCTGATGCACCTGTTTTGGCCAAAACTAGGTAAAAATGATGATATACCAGATTTGTTATTTGATAAGAAAGAACTTGTAAATGTACCAAATTTGGTAGAATACAATGGCGAAAATGTGCCAAATAATGCATCACCTGCGTCTTATAACTGTTCTGAACAAAATGTTGTTCAGAACGGATCTTCACATGATATTTCTAATAATGTTGTTCAAGAGTTCATGGGTACAAAATTAGACGAACAGATAAAAATATCCAGATCTATTTTGGAACGATGTGTTTGGGAGTCGCGCTGGTGGAAAACATTCACAAAACTTTTGGGAACTTGTTATACAATAAGGGACAATGAAAAATCGAAATTGTTGATCTCACTAGCTGCAATTTATTGAAACTAAATCAAAAGTTATATAATAAGACCTGAATATAGGAGACACAAACTTGTAGCTTCCGAATATGCGGTAATGTTTCCAGATTTTACACTTATGCCGGATACGGATTATTTATGTTATGGAGACACTTTACGTTCGAATTAAAGCCGAAACACGGCTGGACACCTTATGTAATAAATGAAAACGAAAGTTCAGAATATGCCAAATGTCCATATTGCTTAACGCAATTTCTGAAATTCAAAAAAGGAAAGATCAATAAAATCAGCGGATACTGCCCTTTGGATCTCTTTTCTGGTAACATTCAAAGAATGACCAAAGCTCTCAGAAGTATTATCGAAGTGCCTCAAAATAATTTAAAGTATTTCGTAATGGTCATGCTGTGGATCGTAGTGATTTGAAAATGCTTTTAGAAGACTTATTTCAAACAAATCTTACTACTGATAATGCAGACAAAAACATGGTTAAAGAATATCCCCAAATCTTAAAGGAGGATGTTGATGGACAACTTATGCAAAAAAACAACTACGATTGCAGTGACGATTCGGAACAAGTAGACTATTCACAGTATAATACAAATAACATTGGTGATACATAAAAAAATTATGTTCACGAATCTCAGTCCAATTCCCACAAGAAACTAAAAACATCACATTGTTCAGATTCTGGATATTCCGAACAAATTAATTTTAAGCCACCGTTTAATGTATTGAGCGAATTGGCCAGTCTTATATGCGTTACATATAAAAAAATTTTAATGAAAAAGAAGATGAACTCAATGCAACATGTTTAAACAACCAAACCGTCCATTATGATAGTTCTAAACATAAGTACTTAAGAAAATTACATGAACTTGGTTTAAAAACCTGCCAAGAAATAATTATCAATCAAATTTACCAAAGGCTGCATTTTGGAAAGATTATTGACTGCAACTTTTGGACTGTGATGTCACTTTAGAAACTCTATCAAAAGGTAAAGGCTATGAATATATTGAAGGAACTTTAAAGGTTTTAGAGGACCCCAAAAGATCCTTGAATGATCTCACGGATCTGGAAAGGTCCATGATGGCAGCTACTGTTAAAGATTGTTCGGTGATGCTGACTTTTAGAAGAATTAAAGATGAAGTAATTTCTAAAAATAATAAAAGTTCTACTAATTTTAAATCCCTTTGCTGTGGCGATAGTTTAAACGGATTTTGCGAAAGCATGCCAGGAGGTGTTAAACTAGATAATTTCGAAAATCAAATTGTAGAACTCAATGGCCAAAGATTTATGGCCAGGGTTTCTGTAATAGATCTAGATCTGAAACCTGAATCTAGAATAGATAATTACTTGAAACATATTCAAGATATGTTTGAAGCAACTTTAGAATTTTAAATAAACAGAAAAGTGACTCACAAGAACATTAGTAATTGAATGATGAAAAGAAACTGATGTATATCAATATTGATAACAAATTCTCGGATTTTATACTTTACAAGTGAATATTTTATTTATCATGTAAATTATATAAAACTTGTTCTACTGTGTGAAATGTTTTTATACGTTGCTGATGAATTAGAAGAAATTAAGGTTTTGTTAAAATAATTGTAAGATAGCGATCAATATTTTATTTGTTGCATTTAACAAGCTATGTATTAATACCAAGTATAATAAAATATAAGCAATATTGGTTTTACAAATTTAATTTTAAATATTTTATGTTTATATGCATATTTATTATACACTATTTCAGTAGGCTGCTCTAGTTAAAGTATTCTAGATAAAAATCAAGTCTTGGAAGTTCATTGTTTCACCAGTCTTCAAAAAAAAAATATATATATATGTTAAATTGATTTTTGGTTCATATTAACTTAGTACTTAAAACAAGAATTTATTGATATAGAATGTTATATAATAATTCAGAACATTTAACTAATTATAAGAGTCTTTATATGAAAATTCGAAAGAAAACATGTAAATGTGGACATCTATTCTAATTTCAAAACTAGTGGTGTTTGGCATCGTGCCTTCAGGTAAATTGCTGGAACTTCCGTACCCTAATGGAGTTCGAGGAATATAAATATTTTTAAATAAATTATCATGATTATTTGACGTATAATAAGTGATGTCTAGAACTTTAGCTAGAAATAGAATTAAAATCCGAATTATTTTTCGATATTCATTTAAAAAAAAATGCTTTACCCAAAAGCAATCGACACAAGCTGAAGGTTAATTAAGTCATTCAAATCATATGCTTGTTCCCTCAAAAACTGCAATTTTTTGCACATTTAGCTTTGTATCTCCGAAACGGCTGAACCTGCCTTTGCCAAAATCTAATCACCACTTCTCCCGCTCATTACGAATCAAATGTTTTCTAGATCATTGAAATCGGTTGATCCGTTAAAAACTGACATTTTTAGCACTTTTTGCTCCATATCTCCAAACCCGCTGGAACTGCCTTCCCAAAAATTAATCAGTTTTTATCTCCATATCAATAGAAATCGACTGCTTTTTGAATTTTTCAAAGGTACATCGACAAAAAGTTGTCTCCACACATACACACATACGCACATATATTTTTTCTGAGGTATGCTGAAATGTTCAAAAATCTCTGAAACGTGAAGTTATGCAAAAATTTTCATTATCGTTTTTGGCCTATTACTATAACTTACCCTTCGGGAAGTACATATCACTAATCCTTGCAATATTTGATAAACTTTCTCAGTCAATTTTAATATTCAATTTTATTAGTATTTACAACAATTTTTTGGTAGTTAACTAACCAGAAATTTTAGGCACTATCTTGTTTGCATTAAGTTTAAATCATCTAGTAATTTATATGGATCAGCTAACGATTTTATATTTTGATGGAATTCAGATATTGTATTAAAAAACTTGCTATCAAATATTTCTATTCCTATGATCAAGTTTAAGAATCTTTGGTCCAATATTCAATTATAAATGACGTTGATTATTTATCACCGGTAGTTCTAGATCATCTCTAAATGTGAGTTGAATAATACATGAAATAATTATATTATTTATTTAAGCAATCATACATCAGATTATCTGCAGTCGGTGCGGAGTTAATGGCACAGTCTTTGTTACAATAATTCTAAATTAATCTATGTCCTTGATATTTATGGAAGCAAATGCACTTAACACATATTGCCGAGCATTAGTAATCAAGCTGCCTTTTATGAAAGGAAAGAATTGTTGGGAAAATTGTAGGAATGGAAAAATATTTAACATACAATTGCGTAAATGGAGTAAGTTGAAGGATATTCTTGTGAAAGGATGTTCGTCATATATTGCACTTGAACTATTAGGTTCTATACAGTATTACTCATTGAAGTGAAAGAATTACATGGTTTGTTGCAAACTCTTCTTATAACTGAAAACTCATGTATCATATTTAATACTGATATATTTTTCTGGAATCTATAATATGACAAAACAATAGGCCTTGAAAATATTACCCTGTTATAATTTGATGATCACCCATACACAGCATCTTTTTATTAAAAACAAAAAAATTATAAAAACTAGTGTTGTTTGGCATCGTAAGGCAAATAAAAACCCTTAAGGCAAATTGCTAGAACTTCCCGTACCAAAAACTAAATTATTAAAAAAAACTTTGCAAAACTTTTATAAAATTGGGTTTTTGAGAAATTTTGAAATTTTTGAAAAAATGTCAATTTTGAAAAAAATGATTTGATTTATATTTGATTTTTTTGAAAATTCTGAACATTTTTTAAGCAATCGCGCTGCATAGCTGATTTTGAATCAAAATATAAAAGCGCATAAGCGCCGCGTAGTAGTCAAACGTGTAAACATGGGTATGAAACCCATACATATATACACAAAATTTGTGTACTTATATATAATCTTTATGAAATATCTGATAATACGATATACATATGTCTATAATCATTTTTGACCACAAAATAGCAGATTCTTTAACTTTTTTTATTGGATCTCCGGAGACGGCAGGCTGCCTTCACAAAAATTTTACTAGTTGTTCATTCCGTCAATACAAGTAAAATGTTTTTTTAAATATATTAAATTGTACTCACCGTTACCTCAAAACTGAAAACCATTTTTGCAACATAATGCCCCGTATCTCCGAAACGGCTAGACCTGCTTTTGCAAAAAACTAATCAGCACGTCTACTTATCAGCAGGAATCGAATGCTTTTTGAATTATTCAAATCGGTTGATCTGTGTTCGCAAAATCGTCGATGAAAATTTGTATCCGCACACACACATACATCCATTTTTTCTAAGGTATGCCAAAATGTTCAGAAACTCCTGAAACGTAGAGATATATAAAAAAAAGGGAATTTAATAATATTTGTTGAAAAAAATAGGTAAAATTCAAAATTTTATTTATACATTAATTAGAAACAATAATTGCAGACTACGAAACAAATATATAAGGAATATTTAGGGATACTTGTTTTTGTTCATATTACAAACATTAGTGTTTTTTACAGAACAAAAAAATTTCTATGATACCTATATTTTTCAGACCGGCCATAGAATATATAATTTTTTATCATGCTGTTAACGATAAACGTTAATTTAATTAAAATTAATTTTCGCAATAATATTATTAAGAAGACACAAAAAAATTGCAGCAAATTTTGCTTGCAGAGCTCTAGGACAAAATTGTTTTCTTATACCTGCTCAACCATATTCTATAAATTATTTTAATAATTTTTAAATAGCCATTGTTTATAATTCGAAAATAATCTTTACAGTTATGATAAACTGCTTTGATTTGTTAAATTATTTCTGTTTCTCTATTTAAAATCATTGTCGTTTGAAGAAATGTTGGGCACTTTGATCTTAAATTATAAATTTTTATTGGTACAGAAAATTATAATTTTTTATTAAATTCTGATTTTTTATTCGAAATGCGGAAGTTATACTACACTTGTTGTATATTATTTGACTGATTCATTAAGATAACAGAATGTATGTTTATTTAAAAATTATTCTCCCAAATGAGTGAAGCAAATATATTGTATTGCATATACAAATTAACGGTGACATCAATACAACTTTTGTTTATGAATTTCACATTTGTTCTTAAATGTATCAATATTAATGTGATTAAACATATACAGTTATCCTCATGAATAAAACCGAATGTGAATATTAATAAAATATTTTATAACACTTTTACATATTTAGCTTCACCATAGCTTAATTTTTTTAACGAGATTTGAAATTAATATAATTTTAAATAATAAAAAATCTATCTATACTGAAAAGTATATTAGGATATATTTTGAGTTAGTCCCAAAATTCTACTTATTTCTTGAGTTGCACTTTCTTACTTCTGAAGTGTTACATTGTTTGGTATATCCTCAGGTGAAAAGTTTCAATTTTTTTATTATTATTTAAACTAATGAAAATATGTTATTTGTTCAGACAGGAATTGCTATTAAGTCTAATTTAAATTGGTTGTATATCTTTAAAAATGCAAATTAGTTTATAACATAATTTATTATGCAAATCTACACAAGTCGTTTGGGACAATGATATCTAGACATATTTTTAGCTAAATATGGATAAGTCGAAAACATTGTATTTGTTCTTACAACTTCGCACATCTTTTGCTAGTAAACAAGACCATCTTCCAATGGTCCATGATAATCCAGTCTTTTATTTTTTTTTAGAAAAGTTGTAGAAAAGTTCGATTTCTACTGCAATCTTCTAACAATGACAATTTACTAGGTGTTATACGACCTCTGATCACATTATATTGAGCTACTCATTCCATGAATTTCATATATCGTAATTTATGTACCTAACACAATATATAAATAAATATTGATTTTCCTTATCACATTTTTGTTTGAAGTTTTTCTAAACATCGGTGAAACAGCTACTGTATTTGTAGGCTTAGTTCGATATTGGTTTTGAACGAATAGGTACTCGGGTGGATTAATTTTAATTAATAAAGTGTTAGGTCAAAAAAAAATAAATTTAATCTGAAAGAGCTTTATCAACAGTTATTTTTTTTAAATATTCGGTTTTGAGTTCATAATGAGAATTATTTTGTAATCAGAGCTATGAAAAAATAGAGTATTTCCTGGCCTAGTTTTCAATCACTTAAATCGGCTACTTTTGATAAGAATGATACATACATACTTTAAAAAACATTAAAAATCCTCAAAACAAATATTAGAGTTCAAGTCTCGGAGGAACTTTGGCTCCTATTATCTATAGAAGACAATAGGAGTATAATATTGTGTATGATCAGAAATTACTCAATACGTGCTAATTTTTAAAATCCTGGGCCGTTTGTTAATTTTGTTGTGTTAATATTAGACTGTTATAAGTGGTGACACACGTAGAGTGAACATAAAATACTGAATGTGTAATATCATAAATTATAAAGATCGGTTATCTAAAGCTTCAATTATTTTAAATTATTTTTTTATTAAATTGAAAAACATTGTGATGATACATGAAATTATGTGCAATTGTTAATATCATGATTTAAGTGTTATTTGAAATTTATCAAATTTAAAAAGATTTTTACTCTACCCCATATCTCGTCTCCAAAATGAACGGGAATTTTAAAAGTGATACCCCTTAAAACTAAAACTAATTCTAATTTTCAAAAAAGTCCTAAGACCAAAAAATTAAATAATTCAATTCTAATTATCGTCCTGTTCCTGTTAGTGAGGTGACTGCTGGTGCCTTGGAAATCTGGAGAACTCTGCCGGAGAAAATCAGGCAAGATCCGAGTTTAGCCAGTTTTCGACAGGAGCATGAGAGACTGGGACTTGGAGGTATGTAACTATCTTTAAATCATTCAATTGATATTCAAAAATTAATATTGAAAATTAAATATTTACACGAATGCAAGAACTTGATGTGTGAACACTTACTACAGAATTTGGTTAAGAAAAACGAGTCATAGAATTATGGCGTCGACTCGGATTATTTTTCTTATTTTCGGTGCAACTTTTGAAATATTTTTTGAAATTATTAATTTTGATTATTCCAAATTCAATTCCATTTGATTATTCACAGATGTATTAAGAAATTGTAATCGGAACAAAATATATAAATATGAAATATATTTAAATTCACATACATATGACATAATTGCCCACATCAAGATCAAATTTGATTTATCTTCACCATTAAAAAAAAATTAAAATTAGTGGTGTATGGCATCATGCCTTGAGGCCAAATTGCTGGAACTTCCCGTACCAATTAAAAATTTGAAAATTCGAATTATTTTCGATATTCAAAAAATATTTTCTTCCTTTTTCCAAAAACAATCGTTTCATCAACACACCAGAAAGTCCTTCAAATCTTTCAAATCGGATGCTTATCTCTCTCAAAAACTGCCATTTTTTGCACATTTAGCTCGGTATTTCGAAAACGGCTGGATCTACTTTTGCCAAAATCTAATCAGCACATCTCCCTATCAATAGGAATCGAATCTTTTTTTAACGATTCAAATCGGTCGGTTCTTGCGCCCGAAAACGTGGACGGAAAATTGTATCCATATATACAAACGCCAAAATGTTCAGAAACCTTCAAAACGCGAAGAAATGTACAAATTTTCAATTTCGATTTTTACACGATTACAATAACTTACTCTACGGGAAGTTAACAAATAAATAAAATTTTTGCAAAAATGTAAATTTACATAACTCTACATTACTTTGAGTTTGAATAATTAAAACTATCCGAATAGACAATTCAACAAATATTGCTTTTTTCTGCTTTATAGCAATATAACTATATTGACAAATTATTGCTTCGATGACTGGTTCAGCAAATAAAAATATTACTTAGTTTATGCACCTATTTTCAGGAAATACATAAAATTCACTTTAGAATAATAAGTGAAAAATAATTTTTTAAAATAAAATCCAGAAATCGTTATAAATTTATTGTCCAAAGAAAAAAAGAATATTCTGTTTGTTGACATACATGAACACTTTAAAAAATCTCACCTCATTTTTTAAAGTATTCATGTATGTCAAAAAACAGAATATTCTTTTTTCTTTGGACAATAAATTTATAACGATTTCTGGATTTTATTTTAAAAAATTATTTTTTCACTTATTATTCTAAAGTGAATTTTATGTATTCCTGAAAAATAGGTGCAATAAACTAAGTAATATTTTTATTTGCTGAACCAGTCATCGAAGCAATAATTTGTCAATATAGTTATATTGCTATAAAGAGAAAAAAAAAAGCAAATTTGTTGAATTGTCTATTTGGATAGTTTTATTATTGAACGGGTTTTTTTTAATACTGAATATTTTTTACATCTGTTTTAAAAAGGCTAGTAAAATTTAGGATTATAAATAAGCCCTAAAAATAATAATCTGACCATTCACAGAATCCAGGCGCAATAAACTTTGTTATAATATATTGCTCCGTGCACACCAATTTATTTTTATATTATTTTTAAGATTTTTGGTATAAATTTTGATACGGTAAAAGGGAAAACAATACTCACCAAATATAATATAAATATAATTTTTAGTTGTCAAGATATTCGAATAATAAATTTCGATATAGTTTTGTTCTAATTATCAAGATTGTTATTATTTATCATTATAATAAAATAGTAAAATTTTCTATTTATATAATTCAACATTTCTAAGAAGATACTACATGTAAACACCGTAAAAATATCAGTATACGGTAATAACATTCTGAAAATTATCGATAGTATTGGCGATAAATATTATTATAATCCCTTTGTTGCTTTTTTGAAGCAGGACTATAAAATTGAAGGTCATTTCAAAACAAGTATGAATCTAAGTGTCCATTCATTTTTTAATTAGTTTAAGATAATAAATAAAGCAAACCAGACTCCACTACGCACTTGTATTAACTATTGTTCTGCACCATTACAAGAAATTTGAGCGGCATTATATTTAATTAATGCATTTTCAATGCTCAGCGGCTTTATTTGAATATTATCTAATCAATAGACTATAAAATGATCGTTATTTTGAGCATATCAACAATCGAGGAAATAACAAAATAATAAAATACCATTTTATATGATGTAATTGCATTGTGTAATTTGATTTTAATTATAGATGTTTGCGATGAAATTGATCCGCTTCCCAATGATGATAATAACCAAACGAAGAAGAGGAAGATAGGTTGGAAAATGAAAATTCTGGTAGGAAGATGGATTACCTTTCCATAAATGTAGCAACTGTTGCGTCTAGGCCAAATAATGGGTAATGATAATGATTTTTATTTATATTAAATATAGTATTGATAATGAAAATATTTATTATTTAACTCCTTCGCTACGAGAGTGTTTCAGTAGCACTACAGAACGGATAGACACAATAATATATTTTAAGATTTTTCTTGATAAATTAAAAATTGCGCCTTTGATAAACTAAAAACTACAACAAAAGTTAAACATTTCCAATAGTTTAATGCATAATGATAATTTTGAAGCAATGTCCAAAACGCTAAATGTCGTCTATAGACGACATCTGTACACACATCATGCCAAGCGGATGTCGTCCATGGACGACATTAGTATGCACAAGTAGTCAAATGAATGTTGTCATTAGATTATACATGATCCATTGTTATAGCAGTATTAATGCAACCAGATATACAAGTGACTTCCTTTAAGAAAATCATTAATGTTGTTTTGCCTGATATTTAAATACACTCAAAATTACCTATTATTTTGAGTAAAGAGCACAATTTCTAAAAACATAAGTATTACTTGAAATTAAATTTTAAAGTTTATGCTGTGACTAACATATTTTCAAATATTTAGGCAAAAAGCACAATTTTCTGCACCCGCAAATAGAGATGCTTCTACTGTTGAAGGAGATTTGGATCAAGACACAGATGAAGTTACTGGTCACAGAAAGGTAAGATATTAATTTCAATTGATGATTTAATGATATTGAATTTCAATTGATGATTGATTGATGAAATAAAAAAAAAATTCAAATTTATAATTTGAAGCAGGTTACTCCACCATAGTTTTTCAAGCCCTTAAAAAGTTTTGCTTAAATATTTGAGATAAAAATTTCAGATTTTTAATATTATTTTATTTCTTTAGCTGAAACCTTGGATAAAATCTTTAAAAATAGGCCTATTACTGGGATGTTGGTTATTGTTCACCGCAATACTGATGACGAAAAATGAAAGAGTTGAAACTCTTAAGCAAATATCAATTCCAGTAGGAAAAGTTCGCAGTGAGTATTGATCGGTTGCAACCTTGTGCAAACAATATTATTTAATTTTACATTATTTAATTCTTCAAATCTTTTGTTACAGGTTTCATTTTGCCAGAGAGATTGAATGGTGCCAGATTACAAATAGAACTATCAGGAGCATTTTTACCTGAGCATTATGGAAATTTGTCGATTAATTATATTGAACTATGGTTGGAAATTTTGGAGGTTTCTCAAAGTGTGGATCCTGCAAAGCATCTCACTTGAAAAAGCACGAAGTTCTATACATACAGTAATATATGTTAAAATATAATATAATACCTTCAACTTCATATAATATTAAGAATCATTCTATAGTCAATATTTAAAAGAATCATGTTATTTAACATGATGTAAACTGTTATTAATTTGGTTAAACTTCTGAACAATATTTTATGTTTTTAACTGCACGACACTATTAATAAGATGACATATTTTTTTGAAGTCAAAATCGGGACGGTAATTTTTAGTTATGCTAATTCAGGACGGAGGGAGGGGGGGAGGTGTAGTGAGCTTTAAAATACTGAATCCATTTTAAAAAAATAAATTTTTACATGAATCAATTTTTTTAAAATCAGAATTGCAGACTTTTAGTAAGAACTTTATTATTCTATTAAATGTAATACTTTTTTATCATTTTCTTATTTTATATTTTTCTATCTATACATTTTTTTGCTTATGAGCTTTGTATAAAATTATATTCAATTTTCTTCATGGTTAATTTGAAAAAATTAGCACTTGTTTGTTTTCACAATTTTTGTTCATTTACCTACAATTTTCAAAAATGCGGGACAAAAGATTTAAATCCGAGACAAATTTTACTATTTAACTACTAAATATCTCAAGGTGGAAATCCGGGACGTATGGTCACCTTACTATTAAGTACATTTAAATTCCCAGTTTAATTATCTTTACGAGATTAAGATTACGAGAAAATATTTTTTATCATTGGCATTAACACGTTAATCGCCATGTCAGTCACATGCCTGAGGCTATGGAGTGCTACATTAGGCATAGGCAATTTTGTAGTATCAGAAATAATATTTTAATATATGTCAGCCATATATGTGCCGCATAAAATTGTTTTTCCAAAATTTTGGCCAAAACAAATTTTTTATTGAATACTTTTATTGAATATTAACGATCGTTTTATTGAATATTAATGATTATTTCAGAAAAAAAATATACATGCCTCATTATAACTTAATTAGATAATTTAGTTAAAATTGTATCAAAAAACTCAATGTATTCAATAAAAATTTGTTTTGGCCAAAATTTTGGAAAAGCAATTTTATGCAGCACATTAATGGCTGAAATATATTGAAATATTATTTCTGATACTACAAAATTGCCTATGCCTAATATAGAACGCTATAGCTTCACCCAAATATGACTAACATATAATTTATCTGAAAAAATGTCGAATTGATCTGGAAAATGTCGTTATTTGAGTTGTTCTTCCACGTATACATGGGAAGTGCTTGGAAAATATAAATAGAACAAACCGAATTTATGTATAAATATTATTTTTATAATTATCAATATTATATTTTGCAAATATTGATTGATGACAAGCAACATACATTACAATGTATAGTTTGCTGGAAGTCAGCAAGTGCAAATATTTAATTAAACCCCGGAAAATTACTTGACGTAATAACGTCATTTATAGAACATCGTTTCATTAACATTCAAATATTAGTTTAACTTTCTTATTAACATAACTAGTTTAGGCTAATAAGCTATACATTAAACTAGCATTTCTATTTATAATTTAATATTTATGCATCAGTTGATTACATGTAAATTGTTTGTTTGTAGAACATTTCCGATGCGTCTTTCTGGCGCCTGCCAATAGTCTCCGAAGATCTGTTCGATATTGTGCCAGAACTTACCAGAAGGCGCGTCTTCACTTTGGGAAGTTACCCGTCCAGGAAGATCCCAGACAGCGTCGCCCGTGTTCGAATGCGCACCAATGCCGAGGCCAATTTTCCTCTCAGCATCGGATACGATGTCAGCCCCATCGACATGGATGATGGAGTTATTTACGCCGCTGTTGTTCTTTTGGGGCTATATATTTTGATTGTGTTTGAGGTAATATTTTGTTGTTAATTTGAAAGTGGCATTGTGCCTTAAAGCAAGTTGCATGAACTTCCCGAAATGTCTAATAATTGACTTAATTCACCGAAATTAGGATTTTGGATATTGAGATATGAGATAAAATTTTCACCAATTTATTTCGAAAATAGTTTTTGCTTTCGCTTTGTAAACCATTTTGCCATTTTAAATTTGTATTTTTCCAACACATTTAAATTATTTGTAATTATACTAAATATAGTGCACAGACTAGTGTACTTCATATCCAAAATTGTAGCTTGTCATTCCAAATTTTAACTAATTTATATAATTCAACCCATTTTTGAGGAACTGTTTTAGTGCATTAACTTTACGCTAATAATACTAATTTTTCAAACTTCGATGATTTTTTTAAAGTAAACGGCTAGTCGCAGGGTCATTTTAGAATGTTCTTTAGATTCATGATATCCATCGTCAAAAAAAAAATTAATAAAAATCGTCAAAAAAAACTCAACAATTAATTACAAGAACACGTGCCAGCGGATCTTTACCAAAAACTAATCAGTTCGATTACCAACCAATACTTTTTAGTTTTTGAATTTTTAAAATCGATTCAGAATTGCGGATGAATACTTAGATGAAATTTTGTTTCACTTTTCTGCTATTAACAATGAAACGGCTTGACTGTTTGTAGCGCAAAACTGACAAAAGCTAGTCCTTATCCAGTTACAGCGAATGGCTTTTAAATTTTTGTACTCAGGTCAGCCTTTTTTGAGAAAACGCACCAACAAAATGGCAAAAATCAGCTCACATACACATACACATACTTCATTCAAATTTCATCTCTTGCGATTCAGAATGGCTTGAAATGTCGAAAAAACAAAAAATTTACAAATCGTTTTTTTTATGAAAACATTTTCTCCTTCGGAAAGTTGGTCTTCATATAAACTTATTACGGACAAATTTGGTGATTTTTAAATTTTTTATTCAGAAATTAATTAATTAAAAAATTAAATAAAATAATATCAACCCTTTCGCTGCTAGCGTCGTCCATAGACGACATGCTTCCGTGTGTATGAATGTCGCCTATAGACTTCATCTAGTATCACAAATTTGGGTAACTCATTCTCATTTGAATAATTGAAATATATTATTTGTTATTGTGGTTTTAAGTTTTTTTAAGCGTAAATAAATCATATAAATTTTAAATACATTTCTATCGTTAATGAATGGAAAATCTGAGAATATTTTGTGTGAGACAATATTTACTTGGGCGATTTACTGGCTCGTAAAGCAGCATCACTCTTGCGGAAAACCCTCTCACGGCGAAAGGGTTAATAATTTAAATATCTACATGATATTGATCAAATAATTCAAATTTTATAATTAATAATTCCATCAAAAATTAGTTTCTGCTTTTAAAATCTATAACTCGCCTGACTAACAAATTTTATCCACACGTAAATGTATAGTTTCATGTTCATATTCAGGAGAACTTCTATACTATATTTATTGGATAAGTAACACTTCGATTTTGATGAATTTGAAAATAGTTAGTTTTTTTGTAAAGCTTATCTTGTTATGCTGATCATAATTCTTTTGCGTCTTTTCAATTAGTATTGCAATTATTACTGTAGCAATTTTACGATGTTATAAAACCCACATATGACCTCTTATACATTACTTTATATGTAATTCTGTCTGGCTGAAATTGCAATAAAATAGATTTATTAGTAAAATGCCTAAACATGGTTGTCACGTATTTTTTAACTGTTGATGATTTCATTTATCATAAACTTTAATGATTTGGATATCCCTCGTTTAACTTCCATAAACATAATTTGAAATGATTTATTTAGTTATAAAACAAATAGCTAAAATAATCATTTTGATTATTTTTCTGTATCTAGTTGAATCTCAATTAATTTAGTTTAATCGTAGCTAAATAAATGCTGGTTTATTGACGACGTGCTTTAGCTTTAATTAGAAAATCACTCACTAAAGTTTTTTTTTTCTCTTAAAATAGTAGCTTTATTTAAATTTAATCATGACAGCTTATAAAATTAAATCATTTTGTTTGCTATTCATCAATAATTAAAAAAAAACATTGAATCGAACCATTATCGCAATTCATAAAAAGGCTCCTCGATTGCATTATTTAAAATTTCTTTGAACGCAGTGAAATGTTTGGTAAATCGACAACCAATTAAAACCAAACTAACAACAACAACCTTACCAATCATTTATAAATTATTTAAATAAATACTAGTTGGAAAGATATTCTTTTTATTCAATATAGAACTATGTTGAACTCTACACTTATCTACATTGAATCGCTACTTTTTTCTATCAAGTGGATAATAATGTATTATTTATTTATGCTAATTCTAAATTTTCTATTATTCTCAGATTGTTCATCGTACATTTGCTGCATTTTGGCATCAACAATGAGCGTTGCTATTTTAGCAGCATTGAATGAAAGGCCAACAATGTCGGAGAGTTGATTTCTTGGATTGATGTGTAGAACCCTTCTTTTGCTTTTCTCAATGATGGTTTTGGTCGCAATCTTCTCAGAAACCGGTATTTTTGACTTTTTGGCAGTTTACGCATACAAGGTAAAATATTCGATCGATATTGTTCTGATAATTTGAAAAGAATTATGGTTGATAAAATAATAAATTTGCAGATCACATCTGGAAGAATATGGCCATTGATTAATGTTTATGTCTCTTCACGGCGATAATGAGTTCTTTCTTGGATAATGTCACAACCGTCCTGCTTATGACACCAGTTACAATAAGGTGAATAAGGATTAATTAAATATTTCATGTGCAGATATTCTAGATTCCAGTTGTCGTAATGATACGAGAATAACACTTAGTTACAATTTATCACATTGTTTAAATCAATAAAAAATTACAATGTTTCATAAATGCTAATATGTGTATTAGATGTTTGTTTTGTGATATATATGTATGAATGTGACGAATTTAAAAATATATTTATCACCACAGGTTATGTGAAGTCATGGAACTAAATCCGGTACCCATCTTGATGTCCATGATAATTTACTCAAATATTGGCGGAGCTTTGACACCAGTTGGCGATCCTCCAAATGTTATTATCGCTTCTAACAGTCACATTTCACAGAACGTAAGTTTTATTATTTCTCTTAATGAGACAATCATCAATATAAATCAAAGCTGATAGATTTAGCTTTGATGTATATAGATATAATATTTCATTTGTTTTTTTTTAGGGCGTTAACTTTACTACTTTCACCATGCACATGGCAATCGGAGTGTTACTAGTTATGGTTCAAAGTATTTCCAGTTAAGATTGAAATTTAGAAACATCAACAATTTGAGATTTTCTGAACCTCACGATGTTCAAGGTATGTATTTTGATAAGTTACTTACTTAATACAAGTTTTAATGTCTCAAGAATTATATTATATTTTTTTTCTTTTTAGAGTTGAGACATGAGATTGCAGTCTGGCAGAGAGCAGCAGCTTCACTATCCAGTTACTCAAAAGACGAAGATTTGGTCAGAGAAACTTTAACAAAAAAAGTACAAAGATTATTAGCCCAATTAAAGAAAAAATTGCTTAGTGGAAGTGTACCATTTGAAAGCTACAAGCTAACCTGGAAGAATTGCAGCAGAAGGTAGTAAATTTTAATTGACATATCTGCAACTCATTTTCTATTAGTATTACATAATGTTTATATTTTTTTCAGTATCCAATTCGTAACAAAGTATTGCTCGTCAAGTCAGGCATAACTCTTGTGTTCGTCATCAGTTTCTTCTTCTTGCATTCGGTACCAGAACTGCAAAGATTGTCTTTGGGCTGGACAGCCTATTAGGAGCACTACTTTTGCTAATTTTGGCAGATAGGTTAATATTTTGAATTATATTTATAATTTGCAGGTTTTTGTTCTTTCAATATGAAATTTTACAAATAATTTTGCGATCCTATAGGGAAGATATGGAGTCAGTGTTGGCAAGAGTGAAATGGACAACGTTACTTTTCTTTGCTGCATTATTTGTTCTATGGAGGTAAGTTGAAAATATGATGTAAATAATGCCCAATAGTATAGAAATTTAAAATAAAAATTTATTTGTCTTATCTTAGGCGCTTTCAAAACTCGGTCTAATTGATTGGATAGGAAAACACAACTGAAGCAGTCATTCTTTCAGTATCTGAAGAATCAAGATTGGCAGTCGCGATATTGTTAATACTTTGGGTAAGACAAAT
>NW_020537646.1:34863596-34964310 GCF_003426905.1 Ctenocephalides felis
ACGTTTATGTCAAACATATCTCAAGTAGAATTTTGGCGTCGGACAATATGACTGACAAGGCAATTAAGGTGTTAAGACATTGTGTATAAGGCAAGATCTTCTAGTATTCTAAGATTTTATTTTTATCGTTCTTCGTTTATTCAAGTAAACTTAAAAACTTAAAAATAAGGGTGAGTAGAAAAGATCATTATTTTTTAAATAGTTGAAAGTTTATTTCAACTTATCACCCTTGCTCGGTTACTTAAATAGTATATAATTTATTTTTTGATTCGAATCTATACTTAAAAAGTTTAAATCAGTGATTCCCAAAGTGGTCTGATTTGGACCCCCAGTGTTCCACGACAACTTTCAAGGAGTCCACATCAAGGAATAGGAATTATTGGTAACTAACGACAGTGGGTCATTACACAACCTATTTATCTCTATTTTATTATTATTTGAAGTCAATAATAAATGTTTAACATAGATTGGTATCTTTACTACGAATGTTTAATACCAACGTTAGTACCAAATAGAATTTAAAAAAATCGATATCGGCTAAATAAGGATCCACCGCGAAGTCTAAGGGATTCACGACACGAACAAGTTTGGGAACCGATGGTTTAAATGAACAGAATAGACAATATAATATAAAATCATTTTATAAATGATTGTGTTATAAAATGATATGATAGCTTATAATACTCTCTAAAGATTATAAATTACCTTAGTATTTATTTATATTTTTGAAAAATTCTATGCCGGATTACGATACATAGCGCGAATAGAACTAATTGTATGGCTTAGTTTTTAATCACAGAACTTCACTTATAATATATTTGTCAAAAGTTTGCAAAAAGTCGAAAACATTTTCGTATAAATAGTCCGTTTTATTATTTGTATAAATGCATTTTATAATTAAAATTTTACACATTGAAATTTCCGAAATCATCAAAATGGTATTGCGAGATTTCAAAGAAATGTGAAATCAACACAATCAAAAAAAGTCTTATTTAATATGAACTTCACTCATTTTAGTTGATTTTTCGGGACACTTGAACATTTTTCAATTAAATTATGCAATTAATTTAATTATGTATAAAACTTAGTTTAAATATGCAATTCAATTTAGATTTTTTTATATTTGAATATAAATTTCTCAGAACACTTACCACTGCCGCAAAGTTGACAAATATTGCAAATTATTTCGATCCTTTGGCCCACGTATCAAAAAACTAATCTCAAATCAAAAGGCTGAAGTCATATCTGCAAAAAGAAAATATAATATAAAAGTCACGTTAATCATTGCCATAGTCATCATATGCATTATTTAGATATAACTCTTATAAAAATCTGAATTCCATATTGTAGTCAAAACTTTTCTATTTTATACTTTTTTCAGGATTTTGGTTACGCATTTTGTTCAAATAATATCACATAAAAAACTCTTAAGTTGGGTACCATTTATTATGAAACATAAAATGTTGCACGTTGCATTAAATTAATTACAATGCTGTTCAAAAATGTCTCATTTTTTTAAATATTAGATATTAAAGTATTAAGTTAAATTTTAATCTATATTAGATATAAAAATACATTTCAAGACACAAACCTAAATCGTTTTATATTTTATTTGACAATTATATTATCAAAATTTCATAAATTTTATAAAAGTCTTTCTAATAAGAACTCTTTCTTAATATCATACTTCTATTTTACCGCCAATTTTTCTAGATAATCAGAAGATTAGTTGCCTCAACCCCAAACTAATTATACTTAAAAGCATTAAAGTTATTATTATAATAAATTCAACTAAAGCTTTCAGTTAATTTATATTTAAATATGCATGCAAAACTTGTTAGAAATTTGGCATCTGCTTTAACGATACATTTTATTTAGTAGTGATTACAAATTTATGAATGCTTTACGAATGTGAAGCTATAAACTACTTTTAAAACAAAATTATTTAGGATCAGGTCAGCTCTGATCATTTTTTTTTTAAATTACTGTTGTAGGATTTCAATAATTATTTCTTCTTATTTTATCATATCAATCTATTAAAATAATATACTATCTTTTCTTGATAGGTGTCACCTAGGTCATGCACGCTTCTGACGCATATACATAAGATGAAGATATATATTACCTTTTAATAGATTAAATGAGTATAAAATAGTTAATAATCTTTAATGGATCATTAATGATCGTATTTCCAGTATTCTTTGCAATTAATTATTCTCACACAAAACAAACGATCTATGCCAAGTTCAAACCGACTTCGGATAGTAAATCGAACGAATGTTCGCGCGACATTGAACGAGAATATTAGTTGGGAATCCGCGAATTAATGTTTATCTGAATAAATTATGCAAGGTTTTTTATCAATATCTAGTGAGCAAATAATTTTATAGTGTGTGGAATTGCTTCATTTATACAAATTCCCATTACGACTCGCGAAAAATTTCTTTAAATAGTTGTGACATTTTGCCTTATTGCAAGTGCGTTAACTTCCAGATATATTTAAACAATGGAATTAATCAATATTTCTTTGAATTTATATATGATTTATCTGTCAAAATTATATATGACAACCTATATAATTCTTTTCTACATTTATTCCCGTCTACCTGTTTACCCGTCTATTTATCAACTTGTTTACCTGCTGACCTGTCTATCAGTTTGCCAATCAACCAGTATAAAACAAGTCTTTTTTCCTACTTTTTTACCTGACACCTATTCACCTACTTCACTGTCTAGCTAATTATCTGTCTACCAGTTTTACCTACCAACTTGCTTACCTTTCTACATTTCATATTTTCTACTTTTCTACCTTTTTAACTATCTACCTGTATACATGTATGCATACCTGTCTATCTAGTTATTATGCAGTCTATCTAGTTATTGATCTGATTTGTATTTAAAACTAAGATAATGATTTGTAAAGACCATATTTGACCAATAAAATCCAGTTCTTGTAATTTCTGCATCTCCAAAACCGCTGGACCTGCTCTCGCAAAAATGTAATCAATCCCTAATCGAGTATTGCAACATATATTTTGAAGCTTCAAATCGAATTCTCCGTTCTCTCGAAAACTGTAATTTTTAGCACTTTTTGATTTTTCTTTAGCGTTTCCCAAACAGGTACAGTTGCTTTTCACGAATTGAGAACTCGTCTTCGAAACGATTCAAATGTTTTCATAATGATTTTCATCGGATGCTAAATTCTGTCGAAAACTGATTGAAAACTGACCATTTTCTGCACTTTGTACCGTATCTTTAAAACAGCTGGAGCTGTTTCGTCAAAAACCAATTGCAACGAATTGCCACTAAAAACTAATCAATTGGAATTGAATCGTTTTTAAAAAAATTTAAATTAATTGATCCGTGCGGCCGAAATCGTAGGTTAAAAATTGTATTCATGCATACTTACGCGCATACATTCATATTTCCAAGGTACGCCAAAATTAGTCTACAAGTAATAACTACTTGTATTGTTGCAGAAATGTAGAATTTCTAATTGTTCAGTAATTTTTTTTATCAATTATGCAACAAAATTTAATGAGTGTAATTTACGACATTTGCGAAATTTATCTCTACACTATTAAAAAAATAGTATTTCAATTATTCATATAGAAGATACTAAGAATTAATCATTTCTTATACATGTCATTAAATCCTAATACGATGTCATAAAGATTATATTTTGTTCGCAAAATAATTCTAAGGCAATTTTCAAAGCAAAGCTGACATTGACAAATTATGTCTGAATATAATGATATATATATATTGAGGTATCTGTATTTAAATTTTAATGACAAATCTTAATTGCATTGAAACATGAGTACAGATCCTGCATTACGATAATCTGCTTCAATAACGATTATTGCTTTAGCAATTTAATTCTATTATTATGAATATGATAAATTTTAGAATCAATGCATGTCTCATCGCACTTTCGAAGGCTTCAATATTGACCCAATAATATAAGCAGGCTGAGCGGGACGCGTGGCCTAATGAATGTAAATCAGCACATATTCTAATGCACTTGGCAGCAGAAAATTGTCTTATTTCAGGTGTTTTGCACATATATTCCTCTATAACCAATAACAACATTTTCTAATTGACTAAGGTTTAAGTTACAATCACATATAGTAATTTAACAAGAAAGTGAGTTTTGTGCATATCTTAAGCCATTTCAATTGGTTTCGTTGGAAAGTATGAAAAACGTTTCGATTATTATGTAAATAATTTTGTTGAAGCATTTTCGAACTTTTCGAATGAGAAGTTCGTTTTCGCAAAATATTCGACTAACTAGTCATATTTCGTCGTTTCATGTCATTCTGAATCTGAATAGTAATTTAACAAGAAAGTGAGTTTTGTGCATACCTTAAGCCATTTCTATTGGTTTCATTGGAAAGTATGAAAAACGTTTCGATTATTATGTAAATAATTTTGTTGAAGCATTTTCGAACTTTTCGAATGAGAAGTTCGTTTTCGCAAAAATATTCGACTAACTAGTCATATTTTCGTCGTTTCATGTCATTCTGAATCACTTAAGACCAAATTAGGATAAAATAAGAATCATAGACGTTTTCTCAAAAACTTTAACACTTAATTTTAACACTATTCACTCGCGAATTGTAAGATTTATATGTATTTTGCCCCCGGAGAGGCGGCATCCGAGTTAAAAGGGTAAAAATTTCAAAAAAGGTGGTCCGAAAATATTGTTTGGGAATCGTGCTGATTAGTTTCTGCAAAAATAGGTCGGGTGGTTCCTTCGTAATTAATTGTTAAAAATAAATCTTGATTATTTTGATGAAACCTTATATAGAGTCTCTCGTCTTAATGAACATACTAACAAGTAGGCCTCTACTACGACGTTCAATTATAAAAAATAAATTAAATTTTAAATTAATCGCCTGCGCATTTAGAAAATTCTTCATGTAAGTATTAGGAGTTTTACAATAATATGTATTTTTTAAACCGTATATAAAAAATAACTTACTAGTTTGGATAATATGTTCAATTTGAATAACCTGCATCATCTAACGCTCTACAACCACTCGGTGGACCTATAAATTAATATATTATTAACTTTACGTAGGGTAAGTTATAGTAATCGCAAAAAATCAAAAATAAAAGTTTTTATGTATCTTTACGTTTCAAGGCATTCTGAACTTTATTGTACTATGGATACAATTTTTTGCGACGACTTCGAGAGCACGGATCTACTGATTTGGACGAATCAAAGAAAACATTCGATTCCTATACATGGGGAAATAAGTACAAATTTCGTTTACATTTCTATGGGTTCCGTACCAAGATTTATAGGGATCAACCGTTAGACTACAACTCGCTAGGAAAAAAATCATCATTTTCAATATAAAGCAAAATAAAAAAAGCATAAGAAAAACATTTTTTTTAAATGTTCTTTTTTTTCAAAAAATTTTGAAATTATTAAAAATCTAATTCTTGCTTTTAATGCTTTCAAAAACGTTAAAGCTTTGAAATAAATTGAAGGTGCGCAAGTTCCAGCAATTTACCTTAAGGCACGATGCCATGTACCACTAGTTAAGTCCATTATTTACGCAATTGTCTGGAAGATCATGTAACTAGTCTTAAGGCATAATGCCACTTACACCTACTACATTTCGGTTTAAAATAAAATAACAAATTCTAAATATTGAATGTTTGAAATGAACAAGTAAGTTCAAAACAAGAAGTTAAAAGAATCATCAAATGTCGAAGGTTAAACAAGGGTTGTCTTATATTGTAAAGTGCGTTTTTTCTGTAGAAATACCCCTAATTACACAAATCAAACCATGCGATTCGAGCAATAACAATTCTTGCTTATTAAAAATCCTTATTATACGTCAACAACCTTTGCTTTATGTATATTAACTTCCCGTAGGGTAAGTTATAGTAATCGCAAAAAAATCGAAAATGAAAATTTTTGCATTTCTCGACGTTTCAAAACCTTCTGAACATTTTGGCATACCTTAGAAAAAATGGATGTATGTGTGTGTGGTGTGTGTGTGTGTGTGTGTATGTATGTATGTATGTATGTATGTGTGTGTATGTATGTGCGGATACAAATTTTCGTCGACGATTTCGGGAACACGGATCAACCGATTTGAATAATTCAAAAAACATTCGATTCGTATTGATAAGGAGACGTGCTGATTAGTTTTTGGCAAAGGCAGGTCTAGCCGTTCCGAAGATACGGGGCAAAAAGTGCCAAAAACGGTACCTCCGTTTTTAAGAGAACGGAGCGTCCGATTTGAATAATTCAAAAAGCATTTTACTTGTATTGACAAGATGTAGAATTGATCAAATTTTTATGGAGGCAGGTCTAGCGGTTTCGGAGATCTAATGCAAAAAGTAAAAAAAAATGCCATTCGGCGGTTAAAAATGATCATTAGACATATGCACATCAAATTATCAGATATTTTATAGAGATTTAACAATAAGTATATTTTTTTTTCACATTTCTATGGGTTCCGTACCAATGCTAATGCGTTAGACGGCGGCGCGCCACTTGCGAGCTTTGACATTTCGTCTCAATGCAGTTCAAGCAGTGCGATTGCTTTGAAAAAAAGTTCAGAATTTCCAAAATATGTCAAAATAAAAAAAACATTTATTTCAAAAAAATTTTTTGTTTTCAAAAAAAAATTTTTTTCTCAAAAAAAATTTTTTTTTTCAAAGAAAAAAATTTTTTTTCCACAAAAAAGTAATTTCTTGTCAAATTGTAGTTCCTCAAATCTATTTTTTTTCGAAGTAAATTTTTTTCAAAATGTTAATCGTTTTTAAAAAAATAATAATTTTTGGTACGGGAAGTTCCAGCAATTTGCCTTAAGGCACGATGCCCTAATTGCCTTAAGACAGAATTCCACTTACAGCTAGTTTATACTTCGAATTCTGTGAACTGTGATGAATGATCTTGTGATTACAGGCTTATATATAGATTTCGTACTAAAAGGGTGTTCTACAGTGCTGGATTTACAGTAGGGGCAATCGGGGCTACTGCCCAGGGCGGCAAATTTTGGAGGGCGGCAAAATTTGGATAGTGAGAAAAAAAATCTATACAATATAATCAACTTTTTTTCAACAACATTTTTTATTTCAAGAAATATAATTAACAAAACATAATACGATTGCAAAATTTGGGTTGAAATAACCGATAACTAAAATTTATTATTTTGCCTTGCCTCCTTCTCCTCTCCGAACGTAAATTATCAAATTGGTTAATAAGTTATCAATTTGGCAATTTGACTAATATAAAAAACCGTAAACAAGCTGAAAGTTTAAGAAAAATATATTCTTCAGTTCTCGAGTTCTCTTAAAATGACGAATTTGTGCAAGCTTATAGCGTTGAAGAAAAATTAACCTGAAACATTCCGTATATAAAATTACATTTTATAAAGAGCTTTAAATTTTTTTGAAAAATGAAAAAACAAAGAGACTCAAAAACACATTTTTTGTATTTTGAAATTTTTCGAAAATTATGAACTTATTGCAAAGCAATCGCGCTGCGTAGCTGTTTCAGCGAGAAAATATCGAAACTTATTTACCATTTTTCGTAATTGCCTGTGTCAAAAGCTAATCAGCACGTCTCCCCATCAATACAAATCTAATATTTTTTCATTATTCAAGTCGATTTCGAGAACACCGATCAACCCATTTAAATGATTCAATTCCTATTGGTAAGGAGACGTGCTGATTAGTTATTGGCCAAGGCAGGTCCAACTGTTTTGAAGATACGGGCCAAGATGCCAAAAATGTAATTCAGTTTTTGAGAAAAAAAAGCGTCCAATACCATTCAAAAAAAATTACAGAATAAATAACTGCTTAAATTTGTGGGGGCAGGTTTAGTGGTTTCGATGATCCAATAAAAAAATTTGAAAAAGAAACATTTGGCGGACGAAAGTGATCATAAGACATATTCTCATTAAAATATCAGATATTTTAAAGATATTTATAATAATAAGTATAAATTTTGTTTACATTTATATGCGTTCTGTATCATTGTTTATCCGTTAGATCGCGACGCGGCGCTTACGCGCTTCTATAATTTGTTACTGAAGCACCGCGATTGCTTTAGAAAAGGTTGAAAGTTTGTAAAATTTCAGGGATGGGGCGGCATTTTTGTCATTGCCCCGGGGCGCCAAATTTCTAAATCCGGCCCTGGGTGTTCATTACCAGAAACGTCAATGATCGTACATAATCTTTCCATGCTAAATTCTGCCAAATTTAGGTTAATTATGGGAAGTATTAATTACAAGTTCCAGTAAGTCAACGTGCGACAATGATCCCTATAATACCCTTCCATTCCCCGCATGAAATCCAATATTTGTCGCGGAGCCGATGAAATGCTAAAACCACGCGAGCGCTACCAATGGCACGTTAGTCTTGTTCAAGCATTCGGTGCGGAAACACAATTTCCCTAAAACCTTAAACAATTTTTGAATTTTTTTTTCAATTACCATGTGTAATAAATTTATAAAATTTTCAAAAATGGCCACTTGATACATAGACCGGGAATAACTTCGATTTTTATATCTTCGGATTTATTTTACTTATTTTTGTGAATTTGCAAGAAGTGATGTATTAATTTTGTGTTCAGATTATTTTATAATAATCAGTGCAATAGTGAATTAATTTTAATTTTGATAATTTAGTTTTATAAAATTGTAAATATGCCTGTGAAGCCAATAAAGAGTAAAAAAGTGTACAAACGGAAATTCAGAAGGATTTTGAGAGGAGGTTCTTCGAAAAATAAGGATCCTAAATGGCTGGAACCACAGTGAGTTGAAGTTTTGAGCACTAGTTTTTAATTACAGAAACGCCATGCAAATTCGTGTATATTAAAAAACATATTTTATCTTTAAATTATTCATAACATTCCAATTAATTCGTAAATACATTGTAGAATTGTAAAATTGTAAAATACTTTGCTTGAAAAATTTAAATTTTCAAATTTCTTTGGTGAAATTTATGATTTATTGTATTCCTGAATTAATTCGTTGATACTTATAACTAGCTTTATACATAAAACTCACTCTGAATGTTACAATATATTAAATTAGGTAATGTGCCGGTAAAAGCTTTTAGAGAACTTTTAACTCCACCGTCCGAAGAGAGTTCGTTCAAAATTGTGATAGCGATTTATAAAACTCAGTGAGCTTAATATTTCTTTATCAAATCTGTATACGTAATTCAATATTGTTCAATGTATTTTTCCACATTACAATAAACTCGATATAAATTCAGAACGTCAACTCATTCCCGCATACCTGGGTTCATTTGGTTTTAAATGTTTGCGCTATTGTAGTTATCAATATATATAATAAATTCCCAGAAATTTCAAAACACATACCAGGCGTTTTTATCTTTTTATAAACAATCGGACATCGACATTTGGCCGGTCTAACAAATTTATTGTTTCTTGATTGCTACATAGCAACCAGAATGAGAGCTGGTGTTTCTGAGGATGGTATGCAAATGCTAATATAAGTACCCAGCGGCGCTTAAATAATCAACACAGCAAATGATATTTGCAATTATAAAAAAAACAGTTAATTCAATTCATTTGCTAACTGTGTAATCATAGTGGTTATAAAATTCTTGTAAAAGTTGTTTATAATTCAGAGATAATCCAAATACTTTCCATAAATAGCTTTTATCAAAATTAGAGTCCAATTATTGGTCACAAGTATAAAACTGATATTGACGTAGACCAATTTCTACCTGGATAATTAGACAGACAAACCCTTTTAATAATATGTTAAGAAATGCTTATCAATTCACCTTAAACATTAATTTAGTAATTTTAAGCTTAAATATTATTTATATTCATGATATCTAATTCAATAACTTAATTTTTTTCTTAATTAAGTGCGATATAAAATAACTTTACATTACTTCGAACAAGTAATACTCCACTCAATAAGTCCGTAGTAACTTACCGAATTTGCTTGATTTGACACATGTAATATAATTTAATCAATAATTAAAAAAAGATTTCTTAGATAATTTATATTTTATAGTAGCCAGCTATAATATATTCTACTGCTGATGAATTAATAATTAATAATCACATATCCTACTATTAAGTTAATAATTAGTTAAAATATATTTTACAAACTTATTAAGTGACATGTTATAAGCTTTTTTTAAACACAATAAATTTTGTATTGGGTCAAGCTTATTTACTGAAAGTTCTGTATAAATTGCTTTTAGTTTAAAAATTGGTATATATTTTTATATTATGCGGAAATAATGCACTATTTAGGTTTCGTGACACAACCCTTCTCATTAATTTGCATAGGCGTATTTAGATATTGATAGAATGTCAGTTTTTTAGTTGAAAACCAAATCATAAAATCTAATTTTGAAAGATATAAATCATGACATGTAATTCAATAACACTCACATAAATTTTGTACAAACTAAATCTATGAACAATCGAATGAATAGATCTCTATTCTAATCTACTCTTCTACTTAAAAATACACAATTCACCATGAATAATTTTGTTTTCTTACATGGTTCTATCCAATAAATATGCTTCATATACTAAAAATAATAGACTCTTCATTTACTAAAAATAATAGAGTAAATCAAACGAAATTCACTAATTTAGTCAATTCAGGTTACAGACTTTCATAAAGCTTGTCTAAAATAGTAATATATCTTATATAAAATATATTTTTTCGTTTCGTCATTCCAAACTATACCCTGTTCGACTCATGGCTGCGATTGAAACTTTATTCATTTTGCTAAATATTATATGATTTTTTTTAAGAATTGTCAAACGGGGAATGGGGAATATTATGTGATTTTTTAATGATTTCATGCGGGGTATTATAGGGATCATTGTCGCACATTGACTTTCTGGAATTTGTAATTAATACTTACCACAATCAACCTAAATTTGGCAGAATTTAGCATGTAGATTATGTACGATATATTATTGACGTTTCTTGTAATAAACACCCTTTTAGTACGAAATTCATATATAAATATGTAATCACAAGATTATTCATCATAGTTTACAGAATTCAAATTATAAATATACATAAGGCAAAGGTTGTTGCCGTATATTAAGTATTTTTAGGAAACAAAAATTATTATTAATCGAATCGACATAATTTGATTTATGTAATTTATTTTTTTCCACAAGTTTGATAATACATACCATTGTATATAAAATCAATTGTTAACAATATATCAGATTTATGTAAGAGTGTAATACCTGAGGGTAATAAACTCTATGTAACACCCTTAAAGTAAAATACATTATGTAATAAAATATAGATTTTTTAATTAAAAAACTAAAATTATTTTAACTAGACTTAACGTTTATTAACTTTTCGAGCATTACAGTCGGGAGGTACTAGAACGTACGTAGAAGATAAATTTCATGTATGTATTTATTTTTAGTTCTCATATTGCGTGAAATTATATTTACCTCGTCATTTGATTTATAGTATTTAAAGATGAAGTTCATAAATATCTATTCCTAGAATTAAAAGTCAAAATCGATATGTCTGTCTTAGCATAAAACAAACGTTGAACCATTGAAGCTGGTGGTGCCAAATTCACCTAATAACCAAAAAATTTATAAACTTGACTGATTATTTAAAAAAATCCATGTTTTTAATACTTGAGAAGTACGTCTGATTGATTTAATTATATCCGTATTTTGAAAAATAGTGTAATATATAATTAGAATAATTTTTACTAGTAGCAACGGACAAATCAAATTCAACGATCATATTTGAACAGAGTATTTATCGTTAGGCAAATTGCCAATTATAAAAACTATACATAGCGATTTTATTAACAGCTATTTGATTATCAATAATAATCAATTATATATATATATATATATATATATATATATATATATATATATATATATATATATGCATATTATTTTTCATGCATAATGGAATTTTTTTTTGTGCAAAAATTTAAATTTGAAACATCACGTTCTAGATAATTTCTTATTAATGCAGTTGCTAACCATGACATTAATTATATCATACGCTGATATTTTTGAATATTTACTTAATTTTTATCGCAAAATTGCAAAACATTATTTGCAGTTTAGTGACTGTTCAAAGAAGAATGCAAAATCTTCAAAATTATTAATGAATTCATAGAAGTGAAGGAATTCATTCAAATAAAATATAAATAGTATGTGTATGATGATTAAATAATTACAGCAAAAAAAATTAAACAATTAAAATGAGATGTGAGATGTGAGAATTTATTGACAATTTGAAAAAATCATTTAATTAAATAAAACTGCAGAACATACATTATCTGTTTGAGAATTGAAAACTATCTCTATAAACCTAATCTAATTAGAATTATTTCACCAAAATTTAATTAAACAAATTTTAATTATTGGGATAACCAGCAGATAAAAATAATCTTGAAGTTCGGATGCTATTCAAAGACGAGACAATAAAATATTTGTAAACTGAAAGTGATAATCGAAATAATCGCGTCGAAAAATGCGCTGGGAAGACTTGTACATCCCGGAAATATTACTGGTGAAGAATTTTTGTTTAATCAAAGTTTATTTTAACAAACTTGATTAAAATAACAACCATTTCAGCTTTTAATCTTGAAATGTTTAAATTATGGAAGTATTGATGGGAAACTTACTCCATTAACGTATCCTTACGATTATATACAAAATATGACAATTTAAAATTGAATGTAATAGAATTATAATTAGGATATATATTTATTCGAATAAGATGAATGGGTAATTTATAAACAGTTCAAATAAGTTCACAATCAAAAATTAATTTGAAAAATGTATTTCTTAAATGTTCATTTATACGTTTTTTGCGTTTTAAAACATTTTGGTGTGCTTTGATTTGCCAATTATATACATTAGGGCTGTCCTTAATATGGATGCTTTCGAATTTCTTTGCTCCCAGGGGCTCAAATGCTTTCAAATTGATAAAAAAAACTATTCTCTGACGTAGACCGCACTCTAACCAAAGTTTCTAAGTTCTTCTTCCTAAGTAAATACTTGAAATCTGCAAAATTATAATTTTAATTTCCTTATTTAGGATTAAAATAAGCAAATACAATGTTATTCTCGCAAATTTGATTCACTTGTCGCTCAGTTATAAAACAATTTTACCCATGTTATTTCAATTTTACCTATGTTATATTTACCCTATAAATAGGTTGGTCGTTGATATGGATGTTTTCGAATTTCCTTGCTCTCCGGGGCTCAATCTTATATATAAAATTCTTCTGTAACAATGTAAGTTTCATATTTCCTCCTAAACTATAATTCGGATTTTCATGAATCTTCCTGAAGTTTGTTCGGGAAATTTTTTAGAATGTTTTGATTCATAGAAATATAGTTAAATTGTAGAAATAAATAGAAAAAATTACAAAAAACCGCTTATCATTGTTTGCCCTTGAAAATATTTGAAGCTTAGTTTGACATTAAAAACAATTGAGGACTGTCATTTGCCAAACATTTCTATTCACTTATAGGCTAAGGCAATATTAGAATATAATAAATTCATAATTATGAATAAGGAAAATGTAATGTCTACATTATTAATGCCGAAAAGCAGCTGAGATGTGCCAAAAATTAAATTAATATAAAATGCAAATAATATAACATGCATCTGACAAGTGATGATGCACTCTGCGCATGCGTCTGACGTGCGCGTGGCTTGCTTTTGCTTGCTATAATTTTGTTTGCGCACTTTGCGAACAGATTCGCCGTACGAATTCGCGCAAAGGAGCGAGCCATAAGTGATTGCGCTCAAACATATTCAATTTGCAGTCGTTTTGCCTTACTATACTAAGTCACAATACAAAAAAAATTATTTAGAAGTTTCATTGTGTCAAAAATTCATATGTTTGTCATTGGGTACGGAATATTTACTCAATGGAGCGCTTTGGGTCTGAAATTTTTACTATTTTCCAATTCGTTTGGAATTTTGGAGCTAGGTTCATCTTACTCTTCAGAAGTGAAAACAATTTAGACTCCTTTACCACTTCTCGGGTGGATGACATTTCTTTTCAGTGGTGTAATTTTACTTTTTTTCAAAATAACGTTGGGTATCGATAAAAGAACTAATTATACGAGAAAAATATTTAATAATGTTTTTCAAAAAGGAAATACTTTTCAAGTTACTGGCTACTGAATATTTGTTTCTTTTTTGCGTTTTTCATCATTTTTTGCTAACACCTTCAAAAATATACATTTTAACGAAAATCATGTAATGAACAGAATTATATCAATTAAAGTCTTAATAAATCGTTATTTTATAGTGTTTTAGGAACATTATTAGGCTAGATATGAAAATGGGTTTTTATAGTGCTCAAAATAAGCTTTAAAATGAGTACTTCTGCGTGTAAAATGAGTGAGCTATCATGCAGATAAAGGACGCATGCAATGTTTTTTTTTTCATTTAAATCAAATACTTTGAGTGCCATATCCACCAAAATTAAAAATAATCGTATTCTAGAATTAACTTGGTTTAAGAGATCTTGATGGATTCTAGAAAATACCACAACTTTAGTACAAATGATTCTCAAAAAACTCATGATTTCATGAAAAAAAAACACATTTAAAAAAAAACAAACAATTTCTCATCATAATACCTCTGAAAGAATACGTATAAAAGTATATATATATAAGAAAATTCGAGGTATTTTTCTGACTACTTATTAATGTTGATTATTTTTTTGTTACACAAATATTGATAGACGTATGATTAATTAAGGAGCTGTACAACCAGAGGTCTTTCGAGCCCTTTAACCCTTTGCCGTTTTACAATAAGAGAAGTTACGGTAAAATTAATGATAGAGAAAGTTGTAGCTCATTTAATCACCTTTAAAATAGTGTATTACAAGTTCTGATAAAATCAGAATTAAAAGAGTAATAATCCAATTAATGCTGTGGATGGTGAGTGCAAATTGTTAAAAACATTGAAATTAAGATAAAGATTAGCCTATTTCCAAAATATCAAGTAAATTGGAGCACAGTAAAAAAATTCACAGAGCAAAAATTTTGTTGATTGTAAGTTGAATAGAGCACATGTGAACAGGATTTGACAAATTAATTCACTTCAAATATAAACTTAAGCAATAATGTATATTGATTTATTGGAGAAAAAAATGTAATTTAGATATTAAAATTACTAAAAGCCAGTTAAAATATGGTACGAAATTATAAAAATTATAGGCAACATTATTGGAGCATATATTTTGGGTAAAAAAATAAAAGGTGATATTGCACCTTTGCCGCGAATGCTATATATTAATTCTTTCTGAATTTGTTGTACTTTTTAAAAGATTTCAATTTTCAACACGTGTATCTTATGCTGTGACATAAATCACAAAGGCAGACGATCATTTTTAGTGTGATAAATTTGGAAAATCGATGTTTTAGTCGTGAATAAACAAAAAAATCATTCATTTATACATCCACATCTACAGGTATGACTAAAAATACTATATAATCCTTAAATGCAATAAAATAAATTGAGCTATTGGAAATAAATTTGTTCTATAAATCGCAGTGTATAATTTTTAATATACAATTTTATTGAACATTTTTTAATATTTGTTAAATGAATAATTAAAGTGTTAACTGTGGGAATTGAGAACAATCATTTTATTTGAAATAGTTCTACATTCAACATCACTCATATATTGGTGTAAATAGTAATTCAAAAAACAGTAATTATTATTTTTAACTAAGCAGTAAATATTAGTATAAAAAAATTGAAAAATTGTAGACATGAGTACAGAACAACGTCTGTCGGGTCAGCTAGTATATATATATATATATATATATATATATATATTTTATATGAGTGGAACGAGTATTAAATGTTTAATATGAACAAAGCAGCACTCAGATTTTTTAATACAACTTTATTTTATGATTACAAACGTTTCGAGACCATGGTGTGCCTCATCTTCAGTGTAATTTCAAAAAACAGTTACTTATTACTATACATTCTTTAATATTTTATTTAAAACTATATTTAACTTTTGAATATAAAACACCAACTATTCCTTGCATTGACAAGTGACAATATATATATGAATATATATGTCATATATATATATATATATATATATATATATATATAAATATATATATATACCGACATTATGTTATATAGTGAATTAATAGTTCTCATGAAGCTGTTCAAATTATTCGCTCAAACATTATTTGATTGTCTTCAACGAATACCATTTTCAAATTTATAATTGCGAGCACAAACATTGTTTATTTTTTCCAATACTCATTGACATCATCACAAAAAAATTTGAAAAAAAAACTCATATCAATGTATAAAATCTGTATCTTATCACTATTTTCACTATAGAAATAATAATATTATTGTAATTTTTACAAAATTTAAATATAATACTGATTTTTCATTTTAAAAATTATAAAAATTTCATGTTAGATTTCTTAAGAATAATTTATTTCAATTATTCTTGATAATAATTTCCAATGAAACAAATAGATGCCAATATCATATTTTCTTTGAAAGTATTCAAAACGTTATAGTGGAGCAAAGTGCAGACAAAAATGTTTATAGAAAATTAATTCACAAATGTTTTCGTACATTGTCTTTTGATAGTGAGATTTGTCGATAGAAACATAATTTTTCAGGATGTTTTCTAATTTGTTCAAAATATTAGTATTGTGTTTTATATCCCACCATAGTCAGAAATTAATTTTCCAGAGACTTTTGAGATACAATGGATATCGATGCATTTGAAACAATAATTAATTTATTCGTGTTTTTTCTTTGCTTCACTTAAGCAAAAAACATTTCATTAATTTAACGGCAGATCTATCAAATCTATCAGCTAATGTTTCCGTTAACATTTGAAAAAACACAATTTCAAATTTTAAAAAGTCACATTACAAGTACAAACAAAGCAAAATTTCTTAAATATCTTGGCAATCAGATATGTTTGTTCCCAGTAATTAAAAAACTATGTAAGTTACTTAATCTCCAATGAGTTAAAATATTACCTGAAACGGATCCTGAATAATCGTATTCCGATTTATCACTCAAGGCGAAAAATTTTAATCAATTCAAATTATATGCGGACAACTAGACGCAAGTCTAGTATTCAATTGAAAATGAACAAGAAAAAATGTTTATAATTATGAAAATTACTATGCCTATACAATATATCATTCATATTAATTCGTTATTACATAATAAATTAATGCAAATGAAAAACATTAGTTAATGAATAATTGATCAAAATTTGGTATGCAGTATAAATTAAACCAATTTATTTTTCTAATTGATGCCTGCATCATTTATGTAATTTCTATAAATTATAAAATCCGTGTTGTAATAAAAAAGAAACAATTGTTAAAAATATATTCGACTCGAGCTCTTTCTAATATTTATCCATAACCCTACGGAGGGTCACTACATATTCATAATTTTGCATACCAAAATCCGTATTATATTTTTTAATGTTCTAATAGTGTGAATTACTTAATAATTAACGATAAAAATTACTTACTAATTAACAATATTTAAGTTTGGCAAGTCAAAAATAAAAGATTACACTTTTTTTCTTATTATATCATCAAATATTATTCTCTATACTTCATAGACTATTGCCGTACTAGATTTATTTTAAAACATTATTTCGATTCCACAATTTAATCATAATGAACAAATTCTATATGAATTTTCTATAATATATGAATATTAAGTAGCAAACAATATTTATTAATTTAATGCATACCAAAATATTTTTTTAAATCAACTACCCATACCAATTTTTTTTGCATAATATTTATGAAAATAAATTCAGCAATGTATGATAAATAAATTTACCATATGTAAACGTTTTAATAAGTTACTTTAAATATTTTACTTTAAAATCAAGAAAAGTTTCACGTCCAGCAAATTTTAAAAATTGCAGAAATTTATATAATATTTCCAAATGCATTAATTTCAATATTATTTTATGATCAATATACTCTTGAAGACTTAATGTAACATTTAGTTACGACTTTAATACAACCGGAAAAATCTAAACTTTGGAAATTGTTGATCAAGTTTTCTGGCATTTTCAGTAAACAGCTTTCATTTGCATCATAGCACGTATTCACACTAAAATAAATAGCTATTGTACTTCTACCTATAAAATAAGCTCGATCACTTAAAAGTAAGTGTTTCTGAATAATCGTCGCATAAAATATGCAGGTGCAGCAATGGTTCTATTTGATGCAAGGTGCGTCCAAATTGTGCTTCAGTAAAATGCATATTTTTATTTCAAACATACGAGTAAATTCTGGAAAAAGCTAGAATATCCCACCGATATTGCAATAAAACAAAGAAATAGTGAGTTGTATATTTAGACTAGAGATTAAATATAAATTTTAGGGTTGAATGAATTTAGTACTGTTAAGGAAGGAGTTTCCACGATGATGCATGATCTGTACTAAAATATCAGCATTCGTATATGAAACATTCTCTACAAATAAAGAAATAAAAATTTTCCCATTACCATTGTCTGGAATTTCAATAAATGTGAAGTACGAGATTGACATTTGCTCTTATTTATATTATCTGGAAAGCCCGTTTTTTTTTATTTTATTTAATGCTTCTGAAGTAAATATAAATCAAACGCATCCGAATGCATTTGAAAACACAATGGCATGCTATTTTAAATACATCCTATATAGACTAGCAAAAACACAGGAATGTGCAATCTTGGTTAATTGCTCCATATTACAATGACGAACAATTGGTTTAACGTACGGACAAATTTATAAACTAAACAAATATGGTGATTTATCTATTTTTAACAAAAATGCTTCAACGAATGAAAATAAATAATTGCAGAGCATTTTAATGATTTAAAGTTATGGTTTATTATTCTTTTAACTTAATTGTTACACTTCAGGCCGACATCCATACAGCAGTCAATCAACGTCAAAATATGAGGCACTTCAAAAGAACATATATTTAAAATAATTCTGTGTACTGAATAGTTGCGGTTTATTCTAAATTTCGCAATGTGACATTATTTATTTGAATGGGAAAGATTTATAATTTCAATAGTACAAATTTATTATTTTTATATGGAAAAAAAGATCTATCAGTCTGTCAACTTTTTTTGGCTGCGCAAAAAGAACCACGCTATTTTTTTCGGCACCAACGTTGCGCAATTTGCAAGAGTTGTTCGTTTATTAAACAATTGCAAATTTGATCTGTTTATTCCTGTATTTCGCGTGTCTGTATTATTGAATGTGTTTATTGAACCTTGGTATTTCGGATACATTCATCATTGTCACAAATCACAATATAATGTAATATAATTTGATTCGCCTTTTTAAGCACATTGATAATATATTGCGCGTTTTGTACTAAAATGTACAAAATTATGAATAAAAAATCTATTCCGCAGTTCGCTGTATAATTTTGCGTTTAACTTATTGAGGTGAAGAAATTGCTTGCTCATGTTGGGCAGTTAATATATATTGAAATCTTTGCGAAAATGATGACAGTGAACTTATAAATTCACATTTGGGTGAAGAAGAAATATCTGATGGCCGTATTTTGATTATAATAATCACAGCATTTTTCACGTATGAAGAATGAAATTCAGTTTAAAATATCACAGATTTATAAACTGTCTAGGAATATGTCTTTAATTAATTTAAAGCTTACCCTGTGAGTAACAAAACTTAATACCCTGTCGACAAAATAGTTTCATACAAAAGTTCAAATATTATTAAAAACTAGTTGTAAGTAGCATTTTGTCTTGTGACAAATTGCATTTGACGCGTGTAAATAATCGGTTTATAATTTTTTTCTCTTTGATTTTGATCTTTCTGTCTACCTGTCTGCCCATTCCCGTTTGTCTATTTACAAGTTGACTTCTATATCATCCACTTGTCTATCTGCCTACGTATCTCTTTGGTTCAATCTAATTGGAAGCTCAAATCTCACAAAACTGAATTTTCATTTTTAGCACGTTTTACTTCGTATCTCCGAAACAGTTCGATCTACCTTTGCCAAAAAATAATAAACAGGTCTCTCCATGAATAGGAATCGTATTATTTATTAAATCTGTCCGTTCGTATAACGTGGACAAAAAAAATATCCATACATAACATGAATTTTTTCTAAGGTAAGCCAAAATGTTCAGAAACCTTTAAAACTTAATTCTATGTCTTTGAAACGTAAAGACATGCAAAAATTTTTAGTTTTTTTTTTGCGGTTGCCATAGCTTACTCCAAGAGAAGCTAATAGTGTACATGAATATTTGAGTTGAGCAATGTTTTAAGTTTTAAATTTAACTTAATTTTAGTTAAGTAATAATGCTTTAGCTTACAGTTTGAATTCGAATGAAAACCGATATTCCAAAGCTTTATATTGAAGTTTATATCTTTATATCAAAGCTTTATATCTAAAAGTTCATATTGTTAGTGGCATCTAAAGCACACATAGGAACCAAGAAATAACTACATATCAGGCCAAGTAATCAAACTAAAAATTTCATTTTGTTTTGTCAAAAAACTCGTATCAACCACTTTCTTTTCTTTTGTTTCAAAGATAGTTCCTCTTTACCCACTACTATCGTTTATATTCGATATTTTCTAGAACGATGGTAACATCCATGTGAAATCTGAAAATAACTCGTCTAACTGTATCTAGGAGCAAACTTTAGTAGTAGTAAGTCCCCACGTCTGAAAATTTGTAGAATGTCGCATTGACTAATTTTTTCCGTCTTATTTCGTCGACGCCTTGACGAGAATAGGTTGAAGCCTAGATAGTTGTGAATGTAATTTAAAATGTTCCCTGAGGTATAGATTAAATTTCTAAATAGGCATTATTTTAAATATTAAAGCTAAGATCATCCTGGATATTCCAAAATTTTCATTCTAAATTCTTTATTAATCTTGTCAAATAAATTCACACCAAGGCACTATCAATGAATGCAATAGCAAATCGATTTGAAAAATTTGTTGAAGAATGAATATTCCAAATTTAGAAGCATCCTATTTTGTATAGGAAAGACTGGGTACGGTTGTGCCAGGTTACAGTAGTGACAGCCGCCAACAGCTTAACTTTACTAATTTTGGAATAGTTGTTTTTGGGTTGGTCCTTTTTTCCAGCTAACTGGTAAATTAACAAAATTGTTGATAATAAAAAAAAGGGGTACAATCGTGTCCGGTCTCCTCCACTTCACTTATGTCATAACACATTTGATCCTAACCATATATAAGTACAATTTGTATTTTTATAGCTTTCGAAATGAAATATTAATTATTAGAAAATATAATATTGAACGTAAAACTGTGGTTAATCTTAATTGATAAAATATATATTAATCGTAATTTCAAATATTAACTAGTTGGTATTGGTATTTTTTCTTGAGGCAAGTTACATGAACTTTCCGATAAGTGTAAATAATCGACTTAATCAATAAAATTAAGTTAATTTATGAGTGATTAAAAGTATTCCGAATGGATTTAAAACACATCTTTAAAAACGAACGAACACGTTAACTCGGAGTATTTTCTAAAAGCAAATTTTCACAAATCAATAGTTCTTATAATTGAACTAGTTTCCGTAGGACTTTAATGGTTTAGTATGTTCATTAAGAGGTGCTCTATTGTTATACCAAGTAAATGGTTTAATTTTAGTTTTAACAAACGTCAAAAAAACTACTCATTTTCTCAAACTTTGATAAATTTTTAAAATTAAAGTACTTGTCGTAAGGCCGTCATATTTCAGTAAGTTCTATAAGACCATGATATATATCGCTAAAAAAGCTCCATAAAAATCGGCTTAATTTTTTTTTCCAACAGTTAATTGTAAAAAACGACTCGGTTGTTTTTCACCTGAAACTAATCATTATCATTTCCAACTAATATCTTTCGAACAGTTTTTGATTTTTTAAAATCGACTCGGTAGCATGAGCTTAAATGTGGATGAAAAGTTTAACACTTTTTTACAAATTACAAAGAAACGGATCGGCCAATCGTCGCACAAAACTGAGAAACAATAATCCTAATCGAATGGCTTTTAAATTTTTGAAATAGGTCCAGCCGTTTTTGAAATAGGTCGGGGAGTTATTAAAAAAAATACTTAATGAATCAATCAATTCTAATTTTCCATGATGACTATTTGACCTATCCCCTTCCTACCTACGATGATTTAAGTCATTGACTCGACTTTGCCATAAATTTTTAATTGCCAATCTAATCCAATACTTATTTCTAACTCTTGTGGTCTTAACGGTATAATCAATAATGACATAAGGTCAAGAGCAAAATAGATATTTAGACATAAGCACATATTGTTTGCACTTTCGCATACGGAATGCTAAAGGCCTTTTAGTGTTTTAATTTGAATTATCACCATTTTAAATTTTGGTCAAGGTTCGAAAATCAATAAAAATTATCAAAGCTGAACATCACGTAGTGGCGCTTGCTGAAACTGCAGGTGCAGTAAATAACAATTAAATAATAAATATACATTCAACGATTGAAAAATTACAACTATATTTGAATTGTACGTGTTTAATAGATAAATGTTTCTTTACCGAACAAATAATTGAATAAATGAAATATAATTAGGTTTATGTAGATGTTTAGTTTCGGAAGTTAAGTCATCATCAGGTTTTTTGTGAAAAACATTTTATGAAATAAAAACTTTTCAATAACAAACTAGTGGGGCGCATGGCATCGTGCCTTGAGGCAAATTGCTGGAACTTGCCGTACCAAAAATAATTTTTTTTAAAAAGATTAACATTTTTGAAAAAAAATTACCATGAAAAAATTATATTTTTGAGAAACTACAAATTTTTGTCACTTTTTTTTAAAAAAAAGACTTTTTGAAGAAAAATTCATTTTGAAATATTTTGGGAATTCTGAACTTTTTTTCAAAGCAATCGTACTGCTTTAACTGCATAGAGACGAAATATCGAAGCGCGTAAGCGCCGCGTCCCCGTCTAACGGATAAACATTGGTACGGAACCCATAGGAATGTAAATTACCATTTTTGGCACTTTTTGCCCTATATCTTCGGAACGGCTAGACCTGCCTTCACCAAAAACTAATCAGCACATCTCTTTATCAATACGAATCGAATGTTTTTTGAATTATTCAAATCGGTTGATTTGTGTTCCCGAAATCGTCAACAAAAATTTGTATCCGCACACACACATACACACTTATATACACACATACATCCATTTTTTCATGCCAAAATATTCAGAAACCTTTGAAACGTAAAGATATAGAAAAATTTTCATTTTCGATTTTTTTGCGATTACTATAACTTGCCATACGGGAAGTTAAAAATTATGATTACAGAATATTAAAAAAACAATGGATTATGTACCATTTTCTTAGAAAAGAATGGAATGAAAAATTAACCATTTACTAAGTCAAGTGTAGTCCAATTTTTCAAATACTTTTCAATAATTCTTTTTCCAAATGCTTTTAGCATAAAATAAGTGATAATTACTTAATGATCAATATTGCAGGTAGATAATTTTTGTAAATTTACTCAATTTGTAATATTTTTCTATATATTTTCCTCATTTTTGAAGAAAAGGTACATAATCCATTCCTTTATAAGTCTTTAAATATTCTGTAATCTGTTATTTCATAAAAAACGGTTTTTGTCAAAAATTTGATGGAATGTATCAAGTTCCAAAACTTCGTAATTAAAAATGTACGAAAACCTAATTCTTCAAATTTATTGGATTATTTGTTCGTAAAATTGACCAACATAAAACAAACAAATTAAGGCGTACTCTAGATAATCATACCATTAACACTATTCGACAATCTATTACAAATAAAACTCTATAAACATACAGTAATTTATCAATATTCATTCCATATACAAATTAATCATTCTTCGCCCAGCAAATCATCATTTTCTTATCATGCCAGTAATATAAAAGTAAATAAAAAGTAGTTATTTATAACTTATTTATTCTGCCATAAAATAGTGAATGTATTACAATGAAACATTTCCGTATAAATAGCCTTTTTTTGATCACGCAATGCTTGATGGGTCCTTGAGCAATTGTTTTTTTGTTAGTTAATTAATAAAAATAATACAGTGATTTAGAATCGGTTCCTATTCTATTTCAAACATCCGATAAAAAAAATCTTCCAACTCATGTCTGACAGTATAATAATAATAATAATAATAATATAGAGTTTGTCTGGTCAATCTCATTCTATTCCAATTTTCAAGTAGAATATGTTGTGGAAAGAAATATTAGTTTTACGTATTAAATTTTTTTTAACAAAAATGGCTAAGTTTCATTATGTTCCAATTGTTTGTAAACATAGTCACTAAATTTGTAGTTTCTTACAATTTTCATTATCTAAAGCTTTGGAATTTCCAACAATTTTGACCTAACTCTTTTTAGTTCCGCACCGAAATGGTCTAAATAAAAATTATTTTTTTTATTAACTATCTTACGTCGATCTTATATGAACTAATAAATAATTAGTTCAAAATAAGTACTTATAATTCAAATAAATTATCAGTACATTTATAACAGGCAGACTTTAAGCTAAAGTATAAAAACAAGTAGGACTTTAAAATAAGCTTATCAGAGCTTAGAAATTGGTAATTACTTCACAAAATGAAAGCAAACAATTTTTCATAATTTAAGTTGATCAAGCTCAGGCTGATTTGATAAAATGTTCCAAAATATATATTTTGGTACATTTACAACTTGTTCAATATATCATTTGTAAGATTTCTTAGTACAACCAAAATATATTCAAGCATAATTATTTATCAAAACTATATTACAAAACTTTACTGCACTGATAATTGGCATTTATATAAAACTGGTCAAAGTGTATAATTAAGGTAAAATTTTAACAATGGTAAAAAATGGGAAATATATTCTTATATCAAAAATACCCAAAACATCTGCGGTTGATTTTATATAATAATTGTAAGTGAAATTTCTCTTAATTTAATACATAATACGATTGACGTCGATTGTTTTATTACGCTGTAAATATTATTGTGTTAATAAAAAAGTTTGGATTTCATCTCCATTAAATATGTATTCGTATATACACACCAATATATTTATAATTGGTTATAAATATGATAAATTAATTAATGGCTTTCTACAGTTATTAATATAAATATTGTATTGAAAAAATGGTTTAGTTTTTTTTAGATAATGCATATAGGTTACATGAATATTTATAATATTGCATGGATTGTCAACGTTTATTTTAAGCATGTTGTGATGCTAGATTTATAAAAAGCTAGTCTAATATTAAAAAATGTAAAAAAAGTTATGCAATATATCGGTCAGCCAATTTATCACAGGTGATACAATTCTCTTGATGGCGCCTGCCCAGTCATGCAATACTAAACCGTCTGATATTAATCTTAACTAGCTGTAAGTGGAATTCTGTCTTAAGGCAATTAGGGCATCGTGCCTTAAGGCAAATTGCTGGAACTTCCCGTACCAAAAATTTTTATTTTTTTTAAAAACGATTAACATTTTTGAAAAAATAAGATTTTGAGAAACTATAAATTGGACAAAAATTAGTTTTTTTTTGAAAAAAAAAATTTAAAAAAAAAAATTTTTTTTTTTTAAAAAAAATTTTTTTGAAAAAATTTTTTTTTCTTTATTTCGACATATTGTAGAAGATCTGAACTTTTTTTTCAAAGCAATCGTACTGCTTTAACTACATAGGGACAAAATATAAAGCGCGTAAGCGCCGCGTCGCTGTCTAACGCATAAGCATTGGTACGGAACCCATAGGAATGTTAACAAAATGTATACTTATTGTTAAAATCTCTATAAAATATCTGATAATTTGATGTGCATATGTCTAATGATCATTTTTGACCGCCAAATGGCTCATTTTTTTACTTTTTTCTCTATATCTCCGAAACCGCTGGACCTACCTTTATGAAAGTTGTATCGATTCTTCATCTTGTCAATACAAATAAATGTTTTTTGAATTATTCAAATCGGACGCTCCGTTCTCTTAAAAACTGAGTTACCGTTTTCGGAACTTTTTGCCCCGTATCTTCGGAACGGCTTGACCTGCCTTTGCCAAAAACTAATCAGCACGTCTCCTTATCAATACGGATCGAATGTTTTTTGAATTATTCAAATCGGTTGATCCGTGTTCCCGAAATCGTCGACGAAAATTTGTATCCGCACATACATACACACACATACATACATACACACACACATACACACACACATACACACACACATACACACACACATACACACACACACACACACACACACACACACATACATCCATTTTTTCTAAGGTATGCCAAAATGTTCAGAAACCTCTGAAACGTAAAGATATATAAAAATTTTCATTTTCGATTTTTTTGCGATTACTATAACTTACCCTACGGGAAGTTAATAAATATAATTTTTTATAACACATTTGTGATGATTTTAAAGAGTCAAATAACCCATAATAAAAATTTTACATAGTAAAATAAGTTAAAAAAAAAGTAAACTAGTGAGGTGTATGGCATCGTGTCTTAAGGCAAATTGCTGGAACTTCTTGTTCCGTAACAAAATGTTCGAGGAATATTGAATGTTTTCAGATAGATTATTATAAATATTGTAACATTGTCTAATATTTATAAGAATTATATAAACTGAATTGCAAAGTTGAAATTATTTGTTTAAAGTATATTAGAACTTTAGTCAGAATTAAAAGTAAAATCTGGATTATTTTCGATATACAAAAAAATTGAAACAAAATTTTTCTCCCAATCATTACTAATTGAATGTTTTTTAGATCATTCAAATCGGATGCTCCGTTCTCTCAAAAACTCGATTTTTATTTTCTGCATTCTTTGCTCTTTATTTCCGTAACTGCTGAACCTGCCTTTACCAAAAATTAATCAGCACATCTCCCTATCAATAGGAATCGAATGTTTTTTGAACCATTGAAATCGGTTGATCCGTGCGCCCGAAATCGTGACGGAAAAATTGTATCCATACATACATACACACACACACACATCCATTTTTTCTGAGGTATGCCAAAATGTTCAAAAACCTTCAAAACGTCGAGAAATGCAAAAATTTTCAATTTCGATTTTTGGAAGATTACAATAACTTACCCTACGGGAAGTTAATATGGCAATATGGAAAAATGACGAATTGTAAAATAAAGACATTTTTAATTATTTTTCCCTATTACAATTAAACTGTCGTTACATGTGTATTTCGCAATATTTTCATAATAAAGTTTCTTAACATGTCCTAGAATTGAAGTCGATTATACAATAAAAATTAATTTAGGTAATATATTTAATATTCTTCATTTCCATAAATATGAGACTAGAATTGTTTCAATTTCAAAATATAAATTTCTGTATTTCTAATTTGATTAGTGTTCGAATTATGGCTTTCCTTAAAAAATAAGAACCTAGTGAAATTAAAAATCTATGAAAGATTATTCCATAAATATATTTCAGCCCTTAGAAGGCTCAATACAACTATCGCCCATTGTTTGTAATGTTTTAGTTCGTTTTATATTAAGGATTATTGCCACTAAAAAAAGACAACGACTGTAATTTTTCATTACCTTTCAATTGTTATATGGAATACATGTGATCTCGATATTTGCTCTTTTATATCTACAAAGATAGTTTTTTTATTATCTACAAAAATATTTTAATGGACTGTGAACATTTAACACAATGTATATATTACCAAAATTGTAATTTTTTTTACTTTTTAGACAAATTGAAATATTATGTACTGCACTTAGCTATATCTATATCTAAGAAAATACTTTCACGTACATATTTCTATATTTTCTCACACACACCCACGATATTAAAATGGGTTATTATTTGAATAATTGAACTATTACAATAAATAATATAAGTATGTAATTTATGGTGATGTCGTCTATCCAAGAAAGCACCGTATTATCGTAAAGTTCTATTTGTATATGATCGCATGCAGTACTTACATATGATACCCATTTATGAAACTAGAACATGTTATATAGGAACCTGGAATATAGTCCACATCCTGATCTAAAAATCTACATTACTTGTTATTAATACTTGTAAAAATAGTTCAGAGAATACTTTCAAGTAAAATATCTCACTACCACTCTATAAAGTCATTTATTTCTTCAAAGTGTCAAAATTAATATGGCTGAAGAACTATTACACGTCTATTAAGAAAAGTTTTTGTTAGGAAACGTCCATCAATCATCTGATCGATTTTTAAGAATTTTTGGATACTTCCCTTCCCCTTGGTGATACTTTTGATATTTAAAAACAAAACCACCTCCCCCCAAATCATAAAATTTGTGGAAAACTTTTGAAAAAAAAAATTTAATAATTTTTTAATTTAGGTAATAAATAAATACTGGTGATACCTTACTAGAACATTAGGTGATATTTCGTGATTTTTTATCCTCCCCTTTTAAGCCTCACGTTTTAACCTTTTCGATCCGGATGCCGCCGCTCCGGCGCAAATTTCATATGAATCTCGAAATTCGCGAGTGGAAAGGATTAATGGGCGGCACCTTACAGTACCTTAAAGCACCTTGACAAAATCCAACTTCAACATCTTTTGTCTCCAAAAGAATATAAAAATCGCATTTTTGTAATTGTCGGTATAAATACAATTCTTGTTGAATTTTAATTAATTTAAAATATTTAAGTAATTGAATGTTTTATTTTTGAGAAACCCACAAAAAATCTGAATTCCATTTATGTGTTCGGCTGGTATAGAAGCACATCAGATTAAGCTTGATTTCATAGAAAATACAACAAGCCTCCTGAATACTAATTAGAAAACCCGGAGAAAACGTTTTCAAAATTATTCATTGTAAGTGTTCATTCAAACCACTTCATGTTCAATTCTTAGCAGTTCATTCATTGTAGTACAGATGTACTTATTGAATAATGCAAATGAGTCGAGTCTATTATATTAAATTACGTTTATTTAAAATATTATGCATATTTTTACTTTCGAGTAACCAACCTTGTAAATGGCTAGAATACCGAAATGACATAATTGACTAATTACAAGTAATGTATGCAATCTTAGAAAACCGGTATTTAATAATTATCCTGCGGTATTGTTACTCAAAGAAAATAGCAAAAATTCTAAAACAATATTACATGTTGGAAAACTAGAGCAAAGTGAAAAAAACATCAAATCCGTTATTATGATATAATATGGATTTTTTTCGGATGAAAAACCTGTTTTTCGATCGAGCAGCTGTTGCAAATTGTTACTCAGACGATTATTCAAATGTTGTTCGTAACTGTATTAAAATCTGAAACAGGTCCATTGATTTTTATAAAAGCTGACATGTAATTTTAGTTTGAGATTTAAGGTTGAATGAGCTTTGAGTTCGCGAAAAATTCAATATGGTCTAACAAAAAATATTGGATGTATATCATTTAATAGTTAGATAGACAATAAGTACAGTTAGAGTTTGGTAATACATTTATAACATGACGTAACGGTTAAGCGCCCTCCCTTGTGTAGACAGGATCACGAATTCGAACTCCCGCTCTCGATAACTCAATATCATGCAGTACTGATATCAATTTTGGTTTGAAAACATAAATCAAAAATACATTTTTCAATGGAAAATCTCTCAACTATTTTTTCCTGTATATAGTTAGTGTTAAACTCAGATCACTGAAATGCTCTAGGGCAGTTACTACTCATTGTTGTATTAGAATTAAAATTTGCAGTTGATATGCGGTCATGTATGTATATTAATATAACTTCTACCTCTACAATTTCAAATATTTGGACAAAATACTATTCAATGAATATTTAAATATCATGTTCAATTATAGATTGTAGTAAGAGTCTCTAATAATAATAACAGATACACGCGGTGAGAAAGACTCACAAATACGGTGTCGCTGAAACTAAATATATCTATATTATATAGAATTACTTCAGACGAAAATAAAGTGGTCGTTAAAGCAGGTCTGATTTATTTTTGAACCCATATATTTAACTTTATATAGTGTAGGAATAAATAAACATTTATACATATACACACAAACATACATGTATGTATGCATGTAATATGTCCATGTAAAAAAATTAATATTTTCATAGATAACCCCATATTGGTGTATATTCAAATATTATTTGTGTAAAAATTTATTCATATTTGCATCCAATCTGCTGAAACACCTAAGTTCCGGTACCAAAAACACAGATAATTCTAATTATTCTGACCATACTTTTGGTTCTTTATAAATATTAATATATTAAATATCTCTAAAAATATTAATATATCTTGACTGTTTTTGTAAAAGTACCAGTTATCTCAAAATTTGACAAAGGTCATACATATATGATCCAAAAAGTTTTATCCAAATAAAATCCAATTTATGCTAAGTTTAAAACGACGCAACAAACAATAATATTTACTTTCAAATATCTAATATTTTGCGCCAATTAAGATAGCAGTAGTACAATGACTGTATAATATTAAATCAAAATTCAAAATAATTTAAACTAGTTCATTTATCGTCAGAGTCATATTATTCACAATTATGTATCTATTTTAATTTATGTACACAGTATACTTAAGTATCAGAACGATTCGATAAATAAGAATAATAGAATTTTAATTAAAAATATATTTGAAATATCTGATTTGTTTCTAAAAACATAACTTTTGAAAGTTATGGAACCGTTTGTAAATCTAATAAGGTATATGTACATACTAAGATGAGTACAAATGTGTATAACTCTAATGTAAGTTTTATGAATTTTATCTGAAATTGTAAGAATTAAAACTTTTTGAATTTCTAAAAACCAGTTATTTCATTTATTAATTATAAAGCAAATGGTTTGACCAACCTGTACTAGAATCTAATTTAACATAATTCGCAAACTATTGCAAAATTTATGTGACGCACACATAAATTCGTATCAAAAGAAATAATGCGGTTTTCAATTAAAATATTAAACAGTAATTTTGGAGAAAACATATAAAAAAGCTAAATTTCTTATTATTTACACACATACTTTCTTTAATCCTTAAAAAATGACTCATAATGATTTGAAACGTATACTAAAATATACTTTTAACATATCGGGTAATTAGACTAAACCTTTATACAAAGACACTTTTGAGATAAAACTTCACTTCATGTTAATTGGTTTTCATTTTCAGAAACATTAGCTATAAATATATAATTTCTGCATACATACTTCGAGCAATATTCCAATGAATATACTAAAGACAATCAAACAATTCTTGTTCAAGATCTTACTATACATAAGACACTATGTATAGTAATACTACATATAAGACTTTCTTAAACAAATTCATAAAAAAATCGATTCGAATCGAAATCGAAAATCGATCGGCACTCTATTTGCTGATATCACGAATATTAGATTATAGAAAATGAGAACTAAAGGTGTCCAATTGTGTCTCAAGGAAAATTGCTGAAAAATTCGAAAATATTGTAAGCTCCAATACTGGCATGAAATTTAAAACTTGGTAATATATTAATCCAAAATTTGGTCAAACATATAGGTAAAAAACTTATATAAATAATATCTGATAATTTGATTTGCATCAAACACTCCTCAAACCACTTTCTATGGCAGTTTTTGGCTAAAATTCTATTTGTTTGAAATCAGAATTTGTACCATAAGATATTTGATTCTAATTTTTGTTACAATTTCAACAGCTTTGCCCTTTAAAAATAAACAGGAAAAAATACATTTCTGCTCTCATGTTCTCCAGAATTCTGCAAAAGTATTGGATTTGAAGTACCTTCATCTGAAACACATCATATACTAGAAATTGAATAAATTTACCCATTGACCCTAACATTGATAGTTTGTTTTAATATTTCCTCGTATTCTGAAATTTCAAACTCTTTGTGCAGAATAAAGTTATACCTACTGTCCACCAAGTTTTTGCAAATCCTTGATATATCTATTGTTTCAAACCTGCTATGTCATTAACTATTACGTTGAACAATTCAAATAGTGTGTTATTATATTGCCTTGCCTGTAATAAACTTGTCCCGTTCTTTGTTTTAACTTTTGCACACTACCATTTCGTATGCAAGAATGTGCCGACTTTTGTTCAAGTACAAATCTCATTTCACTCTGCAGTATAATAACTTTATGTACTATGCAATGAAAATGCATAACTAATTTGATTCACTCAAATTTTGCTCTTGCACATTCAGAACAATGATACAATTATATGTGGAAAAGCAAAAATGCCTTGAAAATAACTAAAACTTAAATAAAATGAACTATAAGTTGAGGACATTTCTTTTAGTTTTTGGAACCCATAAATTTAAAATTTCATATTCTTAAAATAACTAGATTGGCAAATATGTTATTCGACTTTTGACGTAATTGAACTTTTTCCGCTATTCTGAACTTACGTGAGATCAAATTATGCCTTGGAAAGAGATTCTTGGCCAATAAAAACTGTTAAAACTAACGATTTTACTACTTCTACCCACATTTTGGCAACTTATGCATGGTTAAAATGGAACGTTACATAAAAACGTAGTTATTTGAAATGCAAGTATACATTTTTAAGTGAAAATATTTAGGAGAAATTTTAGAGAATCAAACTAAATATAATTAGAAATCCATCATATATCATCTACTGTTTCATTCTATCTTATTTGATCGACTGTACACGTCCAATATGTATTGAATTTAATTATATAATAAGACATGTGCGACAAGTGCATTATATTGCAAAATTATTAGAAAGCTAGTTTATTGTACTTTGAATTATTGAACTAATTTTCCTAACGAAAACTCAATCTGTAACGAGATGTTCAAACTGCTGGCTTTTGATATTTCCAAAATTCTTGACAAAGATAATACCTTTCAAAAACTGGCGAAATATGGCATCGTGCCTTAAGGCAAATTGCTGGAACTTGGCAGATTTAAATAATCGAGGAAAAAAATCAGTAATCAATAGATATTGATCAATAACACAGGTCAACAAAGAAAATGGTGCAAACGATTTTAATGCTGTTTTTAAGTATATTTGGGGCGCTGATTTCAAAAATGACATTGGTTTTTTTCTATGAGCTTTAGTTTTCAAGATACGATATATATGATATATTTTACGATATTAGGTGCGCAACTAAGTTCTCGCTGTTTTTCGATGAAAATGTAACTTTATTATAAAAATGCATCAATTGAGTTCGATACAATTCTCCAGTGATGGTTTCACTCGGTTTCAACAGCTCATAACAAATAACACCGACCTGGTCCCACCATATGTAGAGCATAACCTTCGCAGTGAATATTCGGCCAAACCGAGATTTTCTCGTCTTTGGATTGCTGTAATGTATTCATTTTTATCACCTGTCACGATGTGATGAAGAACCTCTTCTTTTCTCGCCGCTGGATCAGTTGTTTATAGGCGAAAAAATGACGCTCGACGTCTCTTGGCTTCAACTCACAAGAAACCGAAGTTCTTGCTTCTAAATCATCCCCGACGCATGCTATAGCTTGGAAATGATTTGATGGGTAACTCCTAATTCTAAAGCAAGATCTTCTTGAGTTTGGCACGAATCCTCTTCGAACAAGGCCTTCAATTTAGCGTTTTTGAAGGTTTTGGCCTTCTTTCACGAGGGTGGTCGTCAACATCAAAATCACCATTTTTGAAGCGACAAAACCCTTCACGGCATGTTGTTTCGCTCAGAGCAACATTTCCGTAGGTCTCGATGCACTTGAGTTCCCGTTTTTTTTGAATGGAAGACGAAAATCAACACTCCTCGCAAATAACGATTGTTTGGCATAAATTGGACATATTCACTTAACCAGAAGTATATAATGCAAAAACGAAATCAATTATGTGTCGCAGCAGTTTGTTTACTTACTCTAAGCTTGCTTCAAGACGTTTTGGATTTGTCAAAATCGACCAACCCTTACTGATAGAGCCATATACTGACAAAAAGCGAGAACTTAGTTGCGCACCTAATATAAGGAACGAAAGTACAAAAGAGTAATACAATTCCGAATGTTATTTTAATGAGATATGACTACTCGTACATACAAACTTACAAGACCCATCCGGCCTTAGTTGGGACATTAGTAGAAACTGTGAAAAGTTCTTTTCCGTGACGACCTCGAATGGACCAGGTTTCGGCAAACTTCTTTGTATCTCAAAAACTAGAGCTGATACAAAAAAATGGTTTGCAGCTTTGAAATCAGCGCAAAAAATACTATAAGAATCAGCTCTAACATTTGAGGCACCAAAAAAAAAACTTTTTTTTGTTGGCCTGTGTAATTAATAACAATTATTTTAAAAATTTTAGATAATTATAATCACTATATATTTTATCGTTCATAAAATATACAGTGACGATCTTATCGCTCAAAACACTTGAGAAGGTTTACTTTAGCAAGAGGTGCCGAATAAATCCATCTGAGAATATATTTCTTACGATTAGAATAACACATTTGAAATATACACGTTTTTAAACTGATTTGTAAATTTAAAATTCATATTTGAAGTACAAATTTTGAAAAAAAAAAATCTGAAAATTTTAAAATTTGCTTGAACCGTATAAGTAAACTTTAAAAATTAACAATCTTGGTACGGAACCCAACAAAATTGTAACAAAATTAGTACCCATTTTTAAATTTTTTATCAAATATCTCATAATTTGATGTGCATATCTCTAATGATCATTAACCGCCAAATATTTTTTTTTTTAACTTTTCCTCTGTATCTCCGATACCGCTAGATCTGCTTTACAAAAAAAATTATAAATTTTTCATTTCGTCAATACAAGTAAAATCATTCAAATCAGGTACTCCGTTCTCTCAAAAACTGAATTACCGTTTTTGTGCACTTTTTTCCCCGTATCTTCGAAACGGCTGGATCTATCTCCATCAGAAACTGATCAGCACGGTCTTCAATAGGATATATTCTGATCAGTCTTCTCATCAATAGGAATCGAATGATTTTTGAATCATTCAAATCGGCTGATTCGTACGCCTTAAATCGTGGACTAAAAAATTGTATCCAAACATACACACATATACACACATACATCCTTTTTTTTTCTAAGGTGTGGCAAAATGTTCACCTTCAAAACGTGAAGATATACAAAAATTTTCATTCTCGATTTTTTTTGCAATTACTATAACTTACTCTACGGGAAGTTGAAAATTGAACTAATAAATGTATATTTAAGTTATACTTGAATTGATTAAGTAAGGCAAATATCAAGTTAACCCAAAAAATGTTAAGTTAAACAGTTAAACAGTTAATATACAAATGCCAATAATTTATTTCTGGAATATTGAATTGAGCTGAATGGTGCATCATTATTTTTTTATTTCCTTTTAAAGTTGAAAGAAAAATAAATCAGTTCAAAGCAGCCACATTAATTTTAAATACTGATGAAATAGTATTGTATTTAACAATCACTGTATATGCAGAATATTCCTAATACAATCAGTCATTAAATAATAACTTTCTACATGTGCACCTAATAATAAACATATATATTCAAAATAAAAATATAAGACAAAAGCACAGGAGGTTGTTTATACAACATTCATTGTAAATGTTATGGTTTTGCTATATGAATCAGCTTTATGACGCAAAGAAAATTTGGTATTTAAGTCGAAAATTTTGCTAATATACATGAGTAGAGAAATTTTATTTGAACCATTTCACATGCATAATATAAAAGGTGTCGAATTACTTCTATACTGATAAAGGTAATACAAAAATTAGACTAAATTTCAAATTATTAAAAAAAATAATTAAAAACCAATCTGAAACTATCTTCCCAAACAGATATCAACAGGATACCAACATGTTAAAGTTGAGCATATAATTCAATGTTACCAACATTTTAAAATAATTCCAAAACACAGAGAACAGGTAAAATAATGGACAAAACATTTAAATCCGTCTTAAATATTTTTTAGCCAATAAAAAATTTACCTTATTTGTAGATTTTAACTACTAAAAAAAATCTAGTCAAATGACATTTTTAAGACAATAGTTAAGCATGACTCCAATAGCAGAAACTTCAGGCGTAATAATAGTGACAAATTGTCCCTAACCAAAGTTTTATTTTATTCTGCATTTTCATATTATATAGCATACAGAAATAATGCTCACGCCAATTTTTCAATTTCATAGAATTTACTTACTATTATTTTTTAATTCTTATAAACCTGACAATCAAAACTACACAATTCACTGACATGCACATAATTTCAAATATACTGTAAAGATAACGAATTTCTTTATCAATATCCTGTCATAACCTAAACGTTCTTATCTCGCCTTGTAAATAGATTATTCATAATTTTACGAACATTGCTCTCTAAAATACTATTAATATTTTCTGGGAACAAACGATTGACGCATATTTGAGTTTATAAATATAACAATTTCGGCCAGCTGTCTACTAGGCTGGCCTCTTGTTTCCACACTGCATATTGCTTCTCCTTTACTTGTGCAAGTACGCGAACGCTCAATATATAAATTGAACTAGAATTATACAGTTTAAATATTCATTCAACACTTTCAACAAGTTATCGATTAGTTTGTATTAAATTTAAATACTTGCAACGAGTTTTTATAAAAAGTCAATCGATAAATCATGGAAGCTAGTATTAGTGTTAGTGAAACAAGAAAAGTGTGGTTATGAGCGAGTGAATTTGTGTAGAGGTGTTAAATAAAATATTTTCTTGTATTGTATTCAAAAATAAATAAACAACTTAAAGACTGACCTTTCATGGTAAAACATTGTTTGTGTATAAATATGTTCGATTGTAAATTAACTTTTTCCACACATTTTGACATTTTACGACATAGTTTCTTTGTGTTACGGCTCCATTGCCATTGCACGGCCGCCATCTTAGTTTCATAGTAAGCGATTCAAAGTTCATGCGCGCGCGAGATTCAAATATTTGAAATGACTCTATATTGAATAATTTTTATGTATTAATTTACGTAAATTTGCAAGTCGTACGAATTTCCACAGGAAAATGGAGTTAAGAACATTGGATTTGGGCCTAAATTCGAAAAGCGAATGCAGTGATTCTTGGACTTACAGAGGAGAAGGAAATGCTAATGTTATTCTAGCACTTAACGGACAGAACAAGGTGCTGAGATTGAAGAAATCTTTGAAATCTGATGCACCTGTTTTACCAAAACTAGGAAAAAATAATGAAACACTAGATTTATTACTTGATAAGAAGGAACTTGTAAATTTACCAAATTTGGTAGAATACAATGGTGAAAATTTGCCAAATAATGCATCACCTGCGTCTTATACTTGTACCCAACAAAGTGTTGTTCAGAACGGATCTTCTAATAATATTGTCCACGAGTTCATGGGAACAAAATTAGACGAACAGATAAAAATATCCAGATCTATTTTGGAACGATGTATTTGGGAGTCGCGTTGGTGGAAAACATTTACAAAACTTTTGGGAACTTGTTATACGATAAGGGATAATGAAAAAATCGAAATTGTTGATCTCACTAGCTGCAATTTATCAAAACTAAATCAAAAGTTAGATTTAATAAGACCTGAGTATAGGAGACACAAACTTGTAGCTTCCGAATATGCGGTAATGTTTCCAGATTTCACACTTATGCCGGATACGGATTATTTATGTTATGGAGACACTTTTACGTTCGAATTAAAGCCGAAACACGGCTGGACACCTTATGTAATAAATGAAAACGAAAGTTCAGAATATGCCAAATGTCCATATTGCTTAACGCAATTTCTGAAATTCAAAAAAGGAAAGATCAATAAAATCAGCGGATACTGCCCTTTGGATCTCTTTTCTGGTAACATTCAAAGAATGACCAAAGCTCTCAGAAGTATTATAGAAGTGCCTCAAAATAATTTTAAAGTATTTCGAAATGGTCATGCTGTGGATCGTAGTGATTTGAAAATGCTTTTAGAAGACTTATTTCAAACAAATCTTACTACTGATAATGCAGACAAAAACATGGTTAAGGAATATTCCAAAATCTTAAAGGAGGATGTTGATGGACAACTTAAGCAAAAAACCAACTACGATTGCAATAACGATTCGGAACAAGTAAACTATTTACATTATAACACAAATAACGTAGGTTATACATTAAAAGATTATGTTCACGAATCTCAGTCCAATTCCCACAAGAAACTAAAAACATCACATTGTTCAGATTCTGGATATTCCGAACAAATTAATTTTAAGCCACCGTTTAATGTATTGAGTAAACTGGCCAGTCTAATATGTGTTACATTGTTGAAAAATTTTAATGCAAAAGAAGATGAACTCAATGCAACATGTTTAAACAACCAAACCGTCCATTATGATAGTTCTAAACATAAGTACTTAAGAAAATTACATGAACTTGGTTTAAAATCCTGCCAAAGAAATAATTATCAATCAAATTTACCAAAAGGCTGCATTTTGGAAAGATTGTTGAGACTGCAACTTTTGGACTGTGATGTCACTTTAGAAACTTTATCAAAAGGCAAAGGCTACGAATATATTGAAGGAACTTTAAAAGTTTTAGAGGACCCTAAAAGATCCTTGAATGATCTCACGGATCTGGAAAGGTCCATGATGGCAGCCACAGTTAAAGATTGTTCGGTGATGTTGACTTTTAGAAGAATTAAGGATGAAGTAATTTCTAAAAATAATAAAAGTTCTACTAATTTTAAATCCCTTTGCTGTGGCGATAGTTTAAATGGATTTTGCGAAAGCATGTCAGGAGATGGTGTTCAACTAGATAATTTCGAAAATCAAATTGTAGAACTCAATGGCCAAAAATTTATGGCCAGGGTTTCTGTAATAGATCTAGATCTGAAACCTGAATCTAGAATAGATAATTACTTAAAACATATTCAAGATATGTTTGAGGCAACTTTAGAATTTTTATATAAACAGAAAAATGAGTCACAAGAACATTAGTATTTAAATGATTGTAATGCAATAAAGAAACTGATGTATCGATACTGATAACAAATTTTCGGATTTTATACTTTACAAGTGAATGTTTTATTTATCATGTAAATTATATGAAACTTGTTTTACTGTGAAAATGTTTTCATACGATCCTGATGAATTAAAAGAATTTAAGGTTTTGTTAAAATAGTTGTAAGATAGATAGCGATCAATATTTTATATATGTTGCATTTAACAAGCTATGTATTTGATACCAAGTATAATAAAATATAAGCAATATCGGTTTTATAATTTTAATTTGAAATATTTTATGTTTATATACATATTTATGATATACTATTTCAGTAGGCTGCTCTAGTTAGATAAATCAAGTTTTCGACATTCATTGTTTCACAATTTTTCTAAAAAAAATGATTATTATTATAATATATATTTATTATAATATAGATAATATAATAATTCAGAAACACTTTACTAATTATATACTTTATATGAAAATTTGAAAGGAAACATGTAAATGTGGACTCTATTCTAATCTCAAAACTAGTGGTGTTTGGCATCGCGCCTTAAGGTAAATTGCTGGAACTTTCCGTATCCTAATGGAATACTATAATTAATTGATCAAATAGATTACTATAATTATTTCAAGTATTACAAGTGATGTTTAGAACTTCAGCTAGAATTAGTATTAAAATCCAAATTATTTTTCCATATACAAAAATTTTTTTTTTTGAAAATAAAAAAAAAAATCTTTACCCAAAAGCAATCGTTTTGTCGACACAAGTTGAAAGTTTAAATCACTCAAATGCTTATCTTTCTTAAAAGCTGCTATTTTTTGCACATTTAATTCCGTTTCTCCGAAATGGCTGAACCTGCCTTTGCCAAAATCTAGTCACCACTTTTCCCCTCATTACGAATCTAATGTTTTTTGGATCATTGAAATCGGTTGATCCGTTCTCTTAAAAACTGACATTTTTATGACTTTTTGCTCCATATCTCCGAAGCCGCTGGATCTGCCTTTACCAAAAACCATGCAGCACATCTCCTTATCAATAGGAATCGATTGCTTTTTGAATTTTTGAAATCGGTACATTCATAAGCCCGAAATTGTCGACGAAAAATTGTTTCCACACATAACACACATTCATTTTTTTCTGAGGTATGCCTAAATGTTCAAAAACTTCTGAAACGTAAAGATATGCAAAAATTTTGATTTTTGATTTTTGGCCCAATACTATAACTTACCCTACGGGAAGTTAATAAATAGGTCATTTGCAAAACTTACTACCATAGACATATCATCAGTCCTTGCAATATTCACTCTTTGGTAGCAATAACTAACCAGATAATTTAGTCACTATTTTTGTTTGCATTAAGTTTTCATCCACCAGTAATTTATATTAACTATTTTATATTCTTAATGGAATTCGGATGTTGTACTAAAAAACTTGCTGATCAAATATTTCTATTTCCTATGATGAAGTTTAAGAATCTTTGGCCCAAAGCAAAAATCATCTACATATTCAATTATAAATGACGTTGATTATTTATCACCGGTAGTTCTAGATCATTCTCTAAATGTGAGTTGAATAATACATGAAATAATTATATTATTTATTTAAGCAATCATACATCAGATTATCTGCAGTCGGTGCAGTTAATGGCACAGTCTTTGTTACAATAATTCTAAATTAATCTATGTCCTTGATATTTATGGAAGCAAATGCACTTAACACATATTGCCGAGCATTAGTAATCAAGCTGCCTTTTATGAAAGGAAAGAATTGTTGGGAAAATTGTAGGAATGGAAAAATATTTAACATACAATTGCGTAAATGGAGTAAATTGAAGGATATTCTTGTGAAAGGATGTTTGTCATATATTGCACTTGAACTATTAGGTTCTATACAGTATTACTCATTGAAGTGAAAGAATTACATGGTTTGTTGCAAACTCTTCTTATAACTGAAACTCATGTATCATATTTAATACTGATATATTTTTCTGGAATCTATAATATGACAAAACAATAGGCCTTGAAAATATTACCTTGTTATAATTTGATGATCACCCATACACAGCATCCTTTTATTAAAAACAAAAAAATTATAAAAACTAGTGTTGTTTGGCATCGTAAGGCAAATAAAAACCCTTAAGGCAAATTGCTAGAACTTCCCGTACCAAAAACTAAATTATTAAAAAAAACTTTACAAAACTTTTATAAAATTGGGTTTTTGAGAAATTTTGAAATTTTTGAAAAAAATGTCAATTTTGAAAAAATTGATTTTATTTATATTTTGATTTTTTTGAAAATTCTGAAAATTTTTTTTAAGCAATCGCGCTGCATAGCTGATTTTGAATCAAAATATAAAAGCGCATAAGCGCCGCGTAGTAGTCAAACGTGTAAACATGGGTATGGAACCCATACATATATACACAAAATTTGTACTTATTATTATAATCTTTATGAAATATCTGATAATACGATATACATATGTCTAATAATCATTTTTGACCACAAAATAGCAGATTCTTTAACTTTTTTTATTGGATCTCCGGAGACGATAGGCCTGCCTTCACAAAAATTTTACTAGTTGTTCATTCCGTCAATACAAGTAAAATGTTTTTTAAATTATTTAAATTGTACTCACCGTTACCTCAAAAACTGAAAACCATTTTTGCAACATAATGCCCCGTATCTCCGAAACGGCTAGACCTGCTTTTGCAAAAAACTAATCAGCACGTCTACTTATCAGCAGGAATCGAATGCTTTTTGAATTATTCAAATCGGTTGATCTGTGTTCGCAAAATCGTCGATGAAAATTTGTATCCGCACACACACATACATCCATTTTTTCTAAGATATGCCAAAATGTTCAGAAACTCCTGAAACGTAGAGATATATAAAAAAAGGGAATTTAATAATATTTGTTGAAAAAAATAGGTAAAATTCAAAATTTTATTTATACATTAATTAGAAACAATAATTGCAGATTATAAAACAAATATCTAAGAAATATTCAAGGACACTTGTTTATATTACAAACATTAGTGTTATTTTACAGAACAGAAAATTTTCGATGATACCTATGTTTTTCAAACCGGTCATTGAGTATATAATTTTTCATCATCTGTTATTAACGACAAACGTTAATTATAATAGAATTATTTTTTCTAATAATTTACTAAAAAGACACAAAAAAAATTGCAAGCAAATTGAGCTTGCAGAGGTCTTAGACAAAATTGTGTTCCCACACATGTTCAATCAAATTCTATAATTAATCGTAATAATTAACATTAAATTAACATTGTTTATAATTCGAAAATAATCTTTACAGTTATGATAAACTGCTTTTATTTGTTAAATTATATCTGTTTCTTTATTTAATATTATTTGTCGTTTGAAGAAATTTTGTTGAAAGAAACCTTGATCAAAAATTATAAATCTTCATTGGCGGAGAAAATTATATTTTTATTAGAAATGCGAAGTACTACTCTTTTGTATATTATTTACTGATTCATTAAGATTACAAAATGTATGTTTATTTAAAAATTATTCTCCCAAGTGAGTGGAGCAAATATTTGTATTACATATACAAATTAACGGTGACATCAATACAAACTTCTGTGTTCAAATTTCACAATTATTCTTAAATGTATCAATATTAATGTGATGGTTATTATACAGTTATCTCTATGAATAAAACCGAATCTGAATATTAATAAAATATTTTTTATAACACTTTTACGTAAATAGCTTTATCATAGCTTAATTTTTTTAACGAAGTTTGAAATTAATATAATTTTAAATAATAAAAATAATCTATACTGAAAAGTATATTAGTATATATTTTGAGTTAGTCCCAAAATTCTACTTATTTCTTGAGTTGCACTTTCTTACTTCTGAAGTGTTACATTGTTTTGGTATATCCTCAGGTAAAAAGTTTTAATTTTTTTTATTATTATTTAAACTAATGAAAATATGTTATTTGTTCAGACAGGAATTGCAATTAAGTCTTTTTTAAATTGTTAATATATCTTTAAAAAATGCAAATTGGTTCATAACAAAATTTATTATGCAAATCTACACAAGTCGTTTGAGAGACAATGATATCTACACATATTTTTAACTAAATATGGATAAGTCGAAAACATTGTACTTGTTTTTGCAGCTTCGCACATCTTTTGTTAGTAAACAAGACCAACTTCCAATGGTCCATGATCTTCCAGTCTATTTGTTTTTTTTAGAGAAGTTGCGGAAAAGTTTGTATTCAGAATTTCTACTGCAATCTTCTAACAATGACAATTTACTAGGTGTTATACGACCTCTGATCACATTATATTGAGCTACTCATTCCATGAATTTCATATATCGTAATTTATGTACCTAACACAATATATAAATAAATATTGATTTTCCTTATCACATTTTTGTTTGAAGTTTTTCTAAACATCAGTGAAACAGCTACTGTATTTGTAGGCTTAGTTCGATATTGGTTTTGAACGAATAGGTACTCCGGGTGGATTAGATCAATTAATAAAGTGTTAGGCCAAAAAAAAATGAATTTCATTCATTATTCTGAATGAGCTTTATCAACAGTGATTTTTTTAAATATTCGGTTTTGAGTTCATATTGAGAATTTAATTTGTAATCAGAACTATGAAAAAATATAGTATACCCTGGCCTATTTTTCACCTCAATTGACTACTTTTGATAAGAATGATACATACATACTTCAAAAACACTAAAAATCCTCGAAAACAAATATTAGAGTTCAAATATCGGAGAAACTTCGACTCTAATTATCTATAGAAGACAATAGGACGTATAATATTGTGTATGATCAAGAAATTACTCAATACGTGCTAATTTTTAAAATCCTGGGCCGTTTGTTAATTTTTGTTATTAATATTAGACTGTTATAAGTGGTGACACACGTAGAGTGAACATAAAATACTGAATAATTCCGTGTAATATAAAATAAATAATAAATTATAAAGATCAGCTTTAATAAATTAAATCATTAAATTGAACACATTGTGATAATACGTAAATTATGTATATTATAATTTAAGTGTTATCTATGATTTATTAAATTTAAAAAGATTTTTACTATATCTTATCTTTAAAATGAACGGGAATTTTAAAAGTGATACCCCTAAAACTAAAACTAATTCTAATTTTCAAAAAAGTCCTAAGACCAAAAAATACAGTAATTCAATTTCTAATTATCGTCCTGTTCCTGTTAGTGAGGTGACTGCTGGTGCCTTGGAAATCTGGAGAACTCTGCCGGAGAAAATCAGGCAAGATCCGAGTTTAGCCAGTTTTCGACAGGAGCATGAGAGATTGGGACTTGGAGGTATGTAACTATATTGAAATTATTCAATTTATAGTCAAAAATTAATATTGATTAGTTAAATATTTATCCGAATGCATGAACTTGATGTGTGATCACTTCTACAGAATTTGCTTAAGGAAATCGTTTAATGGAATTATGGCTTTCACTCTGATTATTTTTCCTATTTATGGTGCAATGTTTGAAATATTCTTTGAATCTATTAATTTTCATAATTTACAAACAAAACAAAATAAATAAATATGCTTAATTTTAAATTTACATACATATGAAATAATTGCCCATATCTCAAGATCAATTTTGTATTATCTTTACCATTTAGAAAATAATTTAAAACTAGTGTTGCATGGAATCGTGCCTTGAGGCCAAATTGCTGAAACTTTCTTTTCCGTACCAATTGAAAATTTTCGATATTCAAAAAAAATTTTTTTTTCCAAAAACAATCGTTTTATCAACACACCAGAAAGTCCTTCGAATCATTCAAATCGGATGCTTATTTCTCTCAAAACCATATTTAGCTTTGTATTGCCAAAATGGCCTGCCTTTGCCAAAAACTAACCAGCACATCTCTCTATCAATAGGAATCGAATGTTTTTTGAATGATTCAAATCGGTTGATCCTCGCGCCCGAAAACGTGGACGAAAAATTGTATCCACACATACATACGCCAAAATGTTCAGAAATCTTTAAAACGCAAAGAAATGTAAAAATTTTCAATTTCGATTTTCGAACGATTACAATAACTTACAATACAGAAAGTTAACAAATGAATAAAATTTGTGTAAAAATGTAAAATTGTGCATTTAATTTACATTACTTTTGGTTAGAATATAATTAGAAACTATCCAAATGGACCATTGAATAAATATTGCTTTTTTCTGCTTTATTGCATATTGACAAATTATCGCTTCGATGACTCGTTCAGCAAATAAAAATATTACTTGTTGTAGTTTATTGCACCCATTTTTCAGGAGATACATAAAATTCATTTTAGATTAATACGTAAAAAATATTTTGCTAAAATGAAATCCAGAAATCGTTATAAATTTAATGTGCAAAGAAAAAAAGAATATTCTGTTTGTTGATATACATGAGCATTTTAAAAAATAAGATCTTCCAGGCAGGTGTTTTTTAATACATAATAATTTTTACATCTGTTTTAGACTAGTAAGATTTATGATTAAAAATATGTAAGCTTTAAAAATAATAATCTTACCATTCACAGAAACCAGGCGCCATAAAATTTATTATAATATATTGCTCAGTGGACACCAATTTTATATTTATAATTATTTTCAAGATTTGTGTTATAAATATTAATATGACAAAAGGGAAAACAATACTTTCCAAATATAATGTTAATATAATTTTTAGTTATCGAGGTATTCGAATAATAAATTTCGATATAGCTCTAATAAAATAATCATATCAAAATCTAATAAAATCTATATGAATTCACAGGTAAAGCGAAACTATTCTTATAATATTGTTTGAACGCGGGAATAGATTTGGCGATTATGTTTCTTTTTTTCTAATTATCAAGATTTGAATTTTTTTATCGTTATCTTATAAATTATAATATATTAGTATAATTTTACTATTTTATGTAATTTATCATTTCTTAGAAGATGTTACAAGTAAACACCGTAAAAATATCAGTACCCGGTAATAACATTCTGAAAATTATCGATAGTATTGGCGATAAATATTATTATAATCCTTTTGTTGCTTTTTTGAAGCAGGACTATAAAATTGAAGGTCATTTCAAAACAAGTATGAATCTAAGTGTCCATTCATTTTTTAATTAGTTTAAGATAATAAATAAAGCAAACCTGACTCCAATACGCACTTGTATTAACTATTGTTTTGTACCATTACGAGAAATTTCAGTGGTATTATATTTAATTAATGCATTTTCAATGCTCAGCGGCTTTATTTGAATATTATCTAATCAATAGACTATAAAATGATCGTTATTTTGAGCATATCAACAATCGAGGAAATAACAAAATAATAAAATACCATTTTTATATGATGTAATTGCATTGTGTAATTTGATTTTAATTACAGATGTTTGCGATGAAATTGATCCGCTTCCCAATGATGATAATCCAAACGAAGAAGAGGAAGATAGGTTGGAAAATGGAAATTCTGGTAGAAAGATGGATTACCTTTCCATAAATGTAGCAACTGTTGCATCTAGGCCAAATAACGGGTAATGATAATATCATTAATATAAAGTATATAGTATATTTACGGACAGGCACAATCATATATTTTAAGATTTTTCTACCATCATCAATAAAAATGTGTTGAAGAACTATAAATTGAGCTTTTGATAAACTAAAAATTACAATAAAAATTGAAATTTCCGATAGTTCAACACATATTGATGAATCTTGAATCAATGTCCGAAACGCTACATGTCATCTATGGACGACATTCGTACATACAGCACGCCAAACGGGTGTCGTTCATGGACGACACTCGTGTACAAAGGTAGTCAAATGAATGTCGTCATTAGATCATACTTGATCCATTGTTATGCAGTATTAATGCAACCAGTTATACATGTGATATTTAAATACATTCAAAATTATTGATTCTTAACAAGTAAACACCATAATTTCTAAAAACATTAATTGAAACAACAATATAAATTAAAATTTCCAATAGTTTAATGCATAATGATGAAAATTGAAGCAATGTCCGAAACACTGCATGTCGTCTATGGACGGCATCCGTACATACAGCACGCCAAGCGGATTTCGTCCATGGACGACACTCGTATCAAATGAATATTGTCACTAGATCTTGATCCATTATTTTGCAGTATTAATGCAACCAGTTATACAAGTAATTTCCTTTAAGAAAATAATTAATATTGTTTTGTGCGATATTTAAATACAGTCAAAATTACTTATTATTTTTGAGTAAACACCATAATTTTTAAAAACATGAGTATAAATTGAAATTAAATTTTAAAGTTAATGTTGTGACTAACATATTTTCAATTATGTAGGCAAAAAGCACAATTTTCTGCACCCGCAAATAGAGATGCTTCTACTGTTGAAGGAGATTTGGATCAAGACACAGATGAAGTTACTGGTCATAGAAAGGTATATCAAATCTAATTCCAATAGATAGTTTTATAAAATTAAAAAAAAATAATAGTGAGAATTTTATCTTAATTCATAGCAATTCTGTACTCTACTATATTTCTCTAACCCTTAGAATTTTTTGCTTTGGTACCTGTCATATGGAATATTAGAATTTTTTACTTTGGTACTGATCATATTATTTATAATTCAAATTCTTTCTTCAGCTGAAACCTTGGATAAAATCGTTAAAAATAGGCCTATTACTAGGATGTTGGTTATTGTTCACGGCGATACTGATGACGAAAAATGAAAGAGTTGAAACCCTTAAGCAAATATCAATTCCAGTAGGAAAAGTTCGCAGTGAGTATTGATCCGTTGCCACCATGTGCAAACAGTATTATTCAATTTTTACATTATTTAATTCTCCAAATCATTTTTTACAGGTTTCATTTTGCCAGAGAGATTGAATGGTGCCAGATTGCAAATAGAACTATCAGGAGCATTTTTACCTGAGCATTATGGAAATCTGTCGATTAATTACATTGAACTATGGTTGGAAATTTTGGAGGTTTCTCAAAGTGTAGATCCTGCAAATGCATCTCACTTGAAAAAGCACGAAGTTCTATACATACATGTAATATATTTTAAAGTATAAAATAATACCTTCAACTTCATATAATATTAAGAATCATTCTTATAGTCAATATTTAAAAGAATCATGTTATTTAACATGATGTAAACTGTTATTAATTTGGTTAAACTTCTGAACAATATTTTATGTTTTTAACTGCACGACACTATTAATAAGATGACCATATTTTTTTGAAGTCAAAATCGGGACGGTAATTTTTAGTTATGCTAATTCAGGACGGGAGTGGGGGGGGTGAGCTTTAAAATATTGAATCCATTTTAGGATATAAAAAAATAAATTTTTGCACGAAACAATTTTATTAAAATCAGAATTGCAGACTTTTAGTAAGAACTTTATTATTCGATTAAATGTAATACTTTTTTATCTTTTTCTTATTTTATATTTTTTTATCTATATATTTTTTTGCTTATGAGCTTTGTATAAAATTATATTCAATTTTTTTCATGTTTAATTTGAAAAAATAGCACTTGTTTGTTTGTTTTCACAATTTTTGTTAATTTACCTACAATTTTCAAAAATGCGGGACAAAGGATCTGAATCCGGACTTTCCCGACGTATGGTCACCTTACTGTTAAGTACATTTAAAATTCTCAGTTAAATTATTTCTAAACAGCTTAAAGATTATGAAAAATATTTATCATCGATATTAACACGCTAATCGCCATGCCAGTTATATTTATCTGAGGCTATGGAGTTCTACATTAGGAATGGGCAATTTTGTAGTATGAAAAATGTTTTACTATATGGCTACGTCAATCATATATGTGCGGCATATGAATTGTTTTTCCAAAATTTTGGCAAAAACTATTTTTTTTATTCAATACATTAAATTTTCTTGATACATTTTTAACTAAATTACCTAATTAAGTTGCAATGGCCAATGTATACCATTTTCTGAAATTATCGTGGCGATTAATGAGTTAATAATATATAATTAATCTGGAAAATGTCGTTATTTGAGTTGTTCTTCAGTTGGGAAGGTTTTCATCTTTTTTATTTACAACTGTCCAATTAATAAATTTGTGGAATTTACAATAGTCGGCAGTAAAGGGATATTGTATATTAAAGGGGCATGTTGGAATAACAACTCAATAGTCGTTTTCCCATTCGATATAATATCCACGTATTTTATTGATAATTATATAATTTTAACTATTTACTTATAAAATAACTTCTTATAAATAATGACTAAGTGATTTCCATTTTTTATCAGGAGAGTTGATGAATTAAATCCCGTTGGGAAGTGTTTGGAAAATATAAATAGAACAAACCAAATTTATTTGTATAAATATTATTTCTATCAATATTATGATATGTAAATATTTATTGATGACGAACAACATACATTACAATGTATAGTTTGCTGGAAGTCAGCAAGTGCAAATATTTAATTAAACCCTGGAAAATAACTTGACGTAATAATGTCATTTATAGAACATCGTTTCATTAACATTCAAATATTAGTTTAACTTTCTTATTAACATAACTAGTTTAAGCTAATAAGTTATATATTAAACTAGCAATTTCTATTTATAATTTAATATTTATGCATCAGTTGATTATATGTAAATTCTGTATTTGTAGAACATCTCCGATGCGTCCTTCTGGCGCCTGCCAATAGTCTCCGAAGATCTGTTCGACATTGTGCCTGAACTTACCAGAAGGCGCGTCTTCACTTTGGGAACTTACCCGTCCAGGAAGATCCCAGACAGCGTCGCCCGTGTTCGAATGCGCACCAATGCCGAGGCCAATTTTCCTCTCAGCATCGGATACGATGTCAGCCCCATCGACATGGATGATGGAGTTATTTACGCCGCTGTTGTTCTTTTGGGGCTATATATTTTGATTGTGTTTGAGGTAATATTTTCTGTTAATTTTCAGTTTTAAACTTTTTTTTAACATTTATGAACGAGCGCACTACTTTATATGTCCAATAGGTCGACAGATTTTTAAGAAGTTAAGGGCTTCATTTCTAAAGCGAGAGAAGTTGCATTATTAATATCGCTTTATTATTATTATTGGATTTAAATAGAATGAAATTCGTCTAATACTGCTTGTTGACTGATATTTAAATTTATATTATGATTTCATTAAAATCCTTCTGATTTCGTCATGTCGCCTTATAGCTGCATTCGATTATTTTCGAATATTTACATGTCGCGAGTATGGCGGTAATCGTTCGTTAAGGGTTAAATTAGCTTTCATATAAATCTGGTACTTTTTAATTTGGTGATTTTAAAATCTTTTATTCACAAATTAAATGGCTAATAAAATTAATCAAATATTATCAACCCTCTCGCTACGATCGTCTTCTACAGACGACATCCTCCTGACGACCTGTGTGCACGAATATCAACTGTAAACTCTCAGTTGAATAATTAAGAATTCTAATTTGTTACTGCTGTTTTTAACTTCCCGAAGGAAAAATTTATGTTTTAATAAAAAAAATCCGATTCGCTAATTTTATGTTTTCTCGACGTTTCAAGCCATTCTGGATCAAATGCGACAAACTTTGCGTCCACATTTAAGCTCATACTAACGAATCGATTTCACATATTAGTTATATTATAATAGATATTAGTTGGAAATGATACTAATTTGTTTTAGGTGAAAATATACCGAGCCGTTTTCTATAAATTAAATATTGAATTAATTTTAAGCCGATTTTCATGGGACTTTTTTGGCGATATGTATCATAGTCTTATGGAATTTACTGAAATATTACGGTATTACGACAAGTAGTTTAATTTTAAAAATTCATCAAAGTTTGAGAAAATGAGTAGAATTTTTTTATGTTTGTTAAAATTAAAATTACACGATTTACTTGGTATAACGATAGAGTACCTGATCTTAATGAAAATACTAAACCAATAAAGTCCTACAGAAACCGGTTCAATTATAAAAATGATTGATTTTTGAAAATTTCTTGAAAAAAATACTCCGAGTGTGTACGTGTTCGTTCGTTTCCAAATATGTGTAATAAATCCACTTAGAATACTTTTAATTACTTATAAACGAATTTATTTTTTATTCATTAAGTCGATTATTTACACATATCGGGAAGTTCATATAACTTGCCTCCAGGCAAAGTACCAATACCAATTAGTTAATTTTTTTAAGAAGTGTAGATCTTAATTTTTAAATATATTTTTATCGTTAATGTATGGAAAATGTAGAAATATTTTTGTGTGACACAATATTTACTTGGGCGATTTACTGGCTCGTACAGTAGCGTCACTTCTGCGAAATACCCTCTCGTAGCAGGATTAATAATTTATTTATCTACTTGATACTGATCTAATCAATAACTTCATAATTAATAATTCTATCAAGAGATCGTTTATGCTTTTATAATCTATAATTCGCCTGACTAACAAATCTTACCTAAGCGTAAAAGTAGTTTTATGTTCAAGATTCAGGAGAATTCCCATACTATTTATTAGGTAACACTTAACTTTTAGTTAAGACGATGATTTTGAGTTTTTTGTAAAGCTTATCTTGTTATGCTGATCATAAATATTTTGCGTCTTTTCAATTATTATTATGACAATTTTATGATGTTATAAAACCCACATATTATGACCTCTTGTGCATCATTTTATATGTAATTCTGTCTGACTGAAATTGCAATAAAATAGATTTATTAGTAAAATGCTAAACATGGTCGTCACGTATTTTTTAACTGTGATGATTTCATTTATCATAAACTTTAATGATTTGGATATCCCTCGTTTAACTTCCATAAACATAATTTGAAATGATTTATTTAGTTATAAAACAAATAGCTAAAATAATCATTTTGATTATTTTTCTGTATCTAGTTGAATCTCAATTAATTTAGTTTAATCGTAACTTAAAAAATTGCGGGTCTATTGACGTGGCGTAGCTTTAATTAGAAATTCACTCACTAAAGTATTTTTTTTTTCTTACAATAGTAGCTTTATTTAAATTTAATCATGATAGATTACAAAATTAAATCATTTTGTTTGCTATTCATAAATAATTAAAAAAAACATTGAATCGAACCATTATCGCAATTCATAAAATGGCTCCTCAATTGCATTAGGTTAGTAACGTTTCTTTGAACGCAGTGAATTGTTTGAAAATCGACAACCAATTAAAACCGAACTAACAACAACAACCTTACCAATCATTTAGAAATATTATTTAAATTAAATAATAGTTGGAAAGATATTTCATTCAATATTGAACTATATTGAAGTCTACACTTATCTACATTGAATCGCTACTTTTCTCTATCAAGTGGATAATAATGTATTATTTATTTATGCTAATTCTAAATTTTCTATTATTATTTTCAGATTGTTCATCGTACATTTGCTGCAATTTTGGCATCCACAATGAGCGTTGCTATTTTAGCAGCATTGAACGAAAGGCCAACAATGTCGGAGTTGATTTCTTGGATTGATGTAGAAACTCTTCTTCTACTTTTCTCAATGATGGTTTTAGTCGCAATCTTTTCAGAAACCGGTATTTTCGACTTTTTGGCAGTATACGCATACAAGGTAAAATATTCGGTCGATATTGATCTCATAATATGAAAAAAATGAATTAATAAATAATAAAATAATAAATTGCAGATCACATCTGGAAGAATATGGCCATTGATTAACTGTTTGTGTCTCTTCACGGCCATAATGAGCTCTTTCTTGGACAATGTCACAACCGTGTTGCTTATGACACCAGTTACGATAAGGTGAATAAGGAGTTTTATTTTATTAAATTTACTCATATGATAACTTATTATTCAAATACTTTTATGCAGTGTCGTTACCTAGTATAACACTTAGTTACAAGTTTATTACATATATTACGTATGAATCAATAAAAAAATATGTTTCATAAATGCTAATATGTGTATTAGATGTTGGTTTTGTGATATGTTTGTATGAATGAGCCATTCAACTATTTCAAAATTACATTCATCACCATAGGTTATGTGAAGTGATGGAACTAAACCCGGTACCCATCTTAATGTCCATGATAATTTACTCAAATATTGGCGGAGCTTTGACACCAGTTGGCGATCCTCCAAATGTTATTATCGCTTCTAACAGTCACATTTCACAGAATGTAAGTTTTACAATTCAAAACAATCATCAATAAATATAGCTTTGGGTATATATATAGACATAATTATTTCATTTGTTTTCATTTTAGGGCGTTAACTTTACTACTTTCACAATGCACATGGCAATCGGAGTCTTACTTGTTATGGTTCAAACGTATTTCCAATTAAGATTGAAATTTAGAAACATCAACAATTTGAGATTTTCTGAACCCCACGATGTTCAAGGTACTTGTAGTATATTTGATGGGTTACTTACTTAATCCAAGTTTTACTGTCTCAAGAATATATTTTATTATTTTCCTTTTTTAGAGTTGAGACATGAGATTGCAGTCTGGCAGAGAGCAGCAGCTTCTTTATCCAGTTACTCAAAAGACGAAGATTTGGTCAGAGAAACTTTAACCAAAAAAGTACAAAGATTATTAACTCAATTGAAGAAGAAATTGCTCAGTGGAAGTGTACCATTTGAAAGCTACAAAGCTAACCTCGAAGAATTGCAGCAGAAGGTAGTAAATCTTAATTGACATATCTGCAACTCATTTTTCTATTAGTATAACATTTGTTATATATTTTTTTCAGTATCCAATTCGTAACAAAGTATTGCTCGTCAAGTCAGGCATAACTCTTGTGTTCGTCATCAGTTTCTTCTTCCTGCATTCGGTACCAGAACTGCAAAGATTGTCTTTGGGCTGGACAGCCTTGTTAGGAGCACTACTTTTGCTTATTTTGGCAGATAGGTTAATATATTAAATTATATTATATTTTGCAAATTTTTGTTCTTTCAATATGAAATTTTACAAATAATTTTGCGATCTTATAGGGAAGATATGGAGTCCGTTCTGGCAAGAGTAGAATGGACAACGTTGCTCTTCTTTGCTGCATTATTTGTCCTTATGGAGGTAAGTTGTAAATATGATGTAAAAAAATGCACAATTAGTATAGGAATTTAAAATAAGAATTATTTGTCTTCTTAGGCGCTTTCAAAACTGGGTCTGATTGATTGGATAGGAAAACAAACTGAAGCAGTCATTCTTTCAGTATCTGAAGAATCAAGATTGGCAGTAGCGATACTGTTAATACTTTGGGTAAAACAAATTACTAATACTTAATTTATTATCATATTCTTATCTTTTTTTTATTAAAAATGTATTGTTCTTTAGGTTTCTGCCATCGCTTCTGCATTTGTTGACAACATTCCTCTAACGACAATGATGGTCAAAATCGCGATCTCTTTAGCGGAAAATGAAGAATTAGGCTTACCATTGCAACCTTTAGTTTGGGCACTCGCTTTCGGCGCTTGCTTGGGAGGTAATCGTTAATATAAATAATTTTTTGTTTATAATTACAACAATTTGTAATGGTCGAAGTTAAGACATCTTTCTACACATAGTTAACTGAATACTATAAGTTATAAATTTTTCTTTTAGGCAATGGAACATTAATTGGAGCTTCGGCTAATGTGGTTTGTGCTGGTGTAGCCGAACAACATGGTTATAGATTTACATTTGTCGAGTATTTCAAGTAAGTTTTCTGAACTTTTTTGTAATTTTGTTAATGTTGTTTACGAGAAAAGATTGATGCGGGGCTATGTATTTTGTAACTACATTATTGCAAGTTCTGATCATGAAAAACTATTTGTACCAAATTTATCAGTTGGTTTTTGAGTAAGGAAGTACATTCCAAATATTCCAACAAACATGTATGGTTGTAATTACATAAGTATGAAATAATTGATGATCTTTCTAGTTCTTCTCTCGGTATGTCGACTGCTTCAACTATCTTTGGACATTAGGTTAAATTGATGACAAACATTGATATCTAACTGTATTGAAGAGTATTTTGAAAATGTGCTTCTTAATATGTAGTAAAAGCAATATCACGCTTCCTCACTCCGCTTCTAGAGCGTTTTTCGCAAAAGTGACGCTGCTATACGTAACGGAGAGCCGCCCAGTAACGCTACTAAACGATCCGAGCCCGACATGTTTAAGGATTTTTTTAATGGTTATCAAAAAATATATAAAAATGAAAAATTACACTTCTGATGAACTAAATATCTTAATAGCAAATAGCAATATTCCATAATTAAATTTTTGATAAATCTTGGAGCAGAAGTCAACACATTGGATGTCGTCTATAGACGTCTCATAGATAGTCATCATCTGTATGTCGCCTATAGTTGTTTGTAGCGAAAGGGTTAAAAACTACTTTGAACCCAGTTGGAATTTTTTCTGACTAATTTTTCTAAGCTAGCTGCTAGCTTCCAAACGTACAACAATATTCTTCTTATTCTACTGGAAGAAGACAAAGTTTATCTATGAGTTATATTTAAGGTGACCATATTTTTTTTTAAGTCAAAACCGGAACTGCAATTTTTAGTTATGCTAATACGGGACGGAGGAGGGGGAGGTTTTTGAAATAAAATATGCTATTCAAGAATACAATGAAAAGTTTTTTATATAAATCATTTTCTATCAATCAAAATTGCGGACTTTTGTTTCTATTTTTTTTTATTTTTGAGCCTTGCTTAAAACTTTCTTCAATTTTCTTCATAATTAATTTGAAAAAATTAGCACTTGTTCGTTTGTTTTTATAATTTCTATTAATTTTAATTTTAATTTTCAAAAAACCGAAACAAAAGATCTAAATCCGGGACAAATATTGCTTCCAGAAAAACCCGGGACACAAGGTGAAAATCTGTTACTGTCCCGGTCAAACCTGGGCGTATGGTCACCTAGATAGTTAGAGATTTATTAAGTCAATCACATTAGATTATTTGTTCAATATTTTCTATTGACCTAAAAAATTAATTAGTATTATTCTATAAAGTTTTGGAGATTACTAACTTGTATATTTTTTTCTAGGGTCGGTTTTCCAGTTATGATCGGCAGCATATTAGTAACCACCGTGTACCTTATGATCGCCCACGTCGCCTTGCAATGGCATTGATGTCACATGTACCTGAAATTACAATTAGGTTTTATGAAATATTGTTTATAATTTAAGACACCCAATATTAATGCAATAATTGCAAACATGAGTAACGCACATTTAATGAGAATTGCATTTGATTCACTATTAAATACAGATATTGACATGCATTAGAAAAGAAAACTATGTTAAGAATAAGCTTATGAACATGAATTTATATAGTATTCGAAACATGTTTCAATAAATTCATCAAATACGCTTTAGGTGAAATAGCATATTTTTATGAGTATAGTGTATATTTTCTAAAACAAAATACGAGATTGGATGTATCATATTTTTAACTAAAAAATCATGTGTGCAATTTTATAATATTAAAGAAAAATCGAATTGCCTTAGTGTTCGTTCGCGAATATTAAACTGAGGTATAAGTATTAGTGAGTATTAAATTAAAATCTTAGAAAATTGTTCTTCGTACAAAAATAATTACACATCACTTTGTTGCACGTGAAATATTGTTCTTAATAATAAATCTGTTACTACAAATCTAATAAAGTTAATGTATAAACTAATACGAATCAAATCGTGGTAAGCACGTTACCATATCTAAAATATTTTTGATAATGTATATAATTATAGATCTATAAAAAATCATTGATAGTTTTTGAAGGCAAAATGTAAAATTATTTTTAGATGCATTTAAACAAATTGAAAAATGCATTTTGTCATTTCATTAACATAGATTTCCTATTAGACCATTTAAATAAACAATTGTTTAGTTTGAACAAATGGTGTAGGTGAATTTAATTTAAAGTATTGTAGACAACTAATTAAATTGATAAATAATAAAATGTAATTGTTATAAATCAAAATTTTCATATAAACTTGTATATGTATAATATAGTTTAGCGACATGTTATTTATAGATACGTATATTTTAGTAATTTATGATATTTGAGTTACGTTAATTTTAGAATAATTATTGATATTTTATTTTATCATAATATTTGTTTCTCACTTGCATATGTACATTTTATTTCGAAGATCTTTAACGATCTTGTAAAAGTTCAAATTAAAAAAACCTCATAAAATTTCGTATGTGATAATTAAAAATATTCAATAAGATAAAGTGAATTCTAAATTTGATGAAAATATATATAATTGGTTACTAGTAATATATATTTTTTTATCAGAAATACTTGTTGTATAGGTAATTTTGTCACTGTAAATAAACAATTTTGAATAAAATTAATTTTATTTTTAATAAGTAATTTTCAATGAAATTTGTTAGATGACTGGAGCAAGAAGATGATTGGATAACGTACCAATTAAATCAGAAATTTAGATGAACATTAAATTAGTATCTAGATTTTGTACAAACAGGTACAGTAATTAAATTATATTTCTTAAATTAAAAACACAATATCAAATCTCACATAAAATTAATTTTGGCAAGTTTTGAAACAACAAATTTGGTTCTTTATATTTAAAATATTTTAAAAGGAATGTTATTTTACAGGGCAAAGTCGTCAGTCAAATCAAGTAGATCATGTGGATATGGAGATAAACCAATATGGTAAACCAAATGTTTCCAATGATTTTTTTGAAATTATTATTTTTATCCCTATTTCTGTTGAAACACATATTTTTCTTATAATTAATTCTTCTATCGATATCCCACGTTATTAAAAAAAAAAAAACACAACTGAGAAGGATTGTTATCCCCCCGAGGTGTGGTGGAGTCATAATTGAACTTGAGCGTGAGATGAACCTAATTCCAAAATTTCATGAAAATTGGAGTACAGTAAAAAAAATCAGACCCAAAACGCTCCATTGACTGGAGGACTCTGAGTTTTTGCATATACGCATCAGACACGAATTACAAACATCAAAGTGGGTCTTCTCTCGATTTTGAAATTTTGTTCTTATTGTTAGTCATTCTTTTTTTCTTGTTTTTCAACCTTCAAATAATATTCTGAAGCTTGAAAAAACTATTTGATTTTCTCTTCTCCTCTACTGCCTGAATTACTTTAAAACCTTTAATTCTTTAGGAGTCAACTACTCAAACTCATATTCATTTACTCAAAATTTAGTATCAAGTTGGAAGGTTTTTCTACATATTTACCCAGTGGCCAAATTATTGTGTTGATAAACGAATATCCGCACATTTATTAATCATATTATTTAATCAATCGCTTGTACAACTTAAGATGAAACTATTGTTACAAAAAATACGTTAATTTCAAACAGAAACGTAACCATTTTCAGAACTTAAATACATATTTTGTAATATGTATCCAGGCGTATTTAATTACTGAAACGAGAAAATATTTCTGTATTCATTAATGTAATCAACCATTGGTGGCGTATTATTTTACATGATATTTGAGGATTAATTAATTGATATGATAGAATTTAATGTATGTAATGTATGTATATTTAATAAAAAATAAAATTTATAAATATTATATACTTTCTTTGCTAATTCGATATGGTAAACATATTACAGCAGTTTCAAAAATATTTACTCCAAAACTTATCAAAAATCCGATGCGACTGCTTTGTTCTAAGTATAAAAAAGGCTACAAGCTAACATATCATTTTTAACCCTTTCGTTTTTAACTCGGATGCCGCCGCTACGGCTTCAAAATACAAATAAATCTCGCAATTCGCGAGTGGAAAGGGTTATTTTTGCTGAAAGTAATTGACATTTAAAACTGTCCGATTTCATTTTTACTGAACAACTTCAGTTATCAAATATACTTATCGTTTTCATGATAAATATACATATGCGCCTCTAAAATTAAATAACTTTGATATAAATACCAAATACTATTTGTTAATCATAAATAAAATTCTTCACCAGAACTATTCTTGTTGTCATTTTTTGTACTTTAATTTGAAGTAATACTTTTGTTTTGCAAAATCGTTATAAGGTCATTTTTGTCCAACGAAGTTCATATAGATTTCTAATTTTTATTACTTCCGTTGCGTGATTCAAACATGTGTGCAATACCGTTCATTACATATGTATATCTTCTATTTGTTGTAACACATTTTTAATAGAATTCAGGTAAAAAAACATTGTTTAGTAATTTTGTGATTTTTTTATTAGATTTTGTGTTACTAACGCAGTTTTTCTTATATTGGGTGTAAATTACTAAAAACTCATTGTTGCGACTTGCAAATGATATACTAAAAAGTCTTAAGCGCACGCGGCCCATTATTTCAAGCTTTAATTAATCACTATAACTAAAACACTTTTCGCAGGCCTGTAATATTTTAGGAAAATCGCTAAGACCATCTAGGTACTTGATCATTAAGCAAAGTGTTATTAAAATTGCCAAAAAATCATTTTTCAACAAATAATTACGAAGATACTGTACACAGTTTCTTTTTGATAAAAACTAATCAATTCCAACTGATATCTTTCAAACAATTTCCGAAAATACTTCAACCAAAGATCAAATTTTGCCTTACCACACTTTACACAATTTTACTAATTTTGTTCTCAAACGATTCAGAATGACTTGAATTGTCGGCAAAACATTTACGCATTATAAATTAGCAAATAAAAATTACTTTCAAACACAAAACTAAATTTTAATTTGAAAATTAAAAGGCCGAAAATAATGGTTACTTTTACTGTTAAGATTTCACAATTTATGATGGTTAAATGTATTTACATAATTTTTGTTCAAAGAATGTTGTTTGTTTTAACACATAGTAGTATAGATTATTCTGTGCCAAACAGAAATTTTTTGAGAAAAATAATTTCTCAAATTGATACTTATTTTATCTAAATGCTTGCTAATAAAGTATTTATAGTAGATTTTATATTTATGATTAAACGCCTTATATCTAATTATCTAAATTTAAAGTTTTATATCTGATTAAGTCCTAATTTTATCAATTCGATTCATTTTCTTAATAACTTAATTTCCTAGTTACCGATTGTTATGTCCTTAGTACTATAATAAACATGAATAAAAATTGGAGTTCTTAAAAAATATTTGTATTTGACTAGTATTCGACACTTATATAATTCATATGAATTATAACATTGGTTATCATCTTAAACTACTTTGCAGGGAATTTTGAAGCATAGGACTGGTTTGGCACTGTCATCCACAAGAGATACCATCAAATCCAAGTTAATCTAATAAAAGATATGAACAATTATATGTTTATTATATGAATGATATATAAAAGGGAAGTAGGAAATTATTAAATATGATAAAAAGTTAAAAATGTTTTAATTCATATAATTTTTTCAGATTTTTAAAGTTGCTTATACTCACTGCTGGGTAGGACTGAAGTACTGGAACTTTCAGGTTGTACGTGACTTTAACGTCTTTTTTCAAAGGACAAGATCCTTCTTTAAGGTGTTGGCAAGCATCACTTAGCTCTGGGGGTAATGGGTAAGGAACGGTGACACCTGCAACTTTGGCTTTTACCTACAAAGAAATAATGTATTAATTTATTTCTAAAAGGTATGTATTAATATATTATTTGTTCATAAACGGATTTATTTATATGTTTTAACTACCAAAATAACTGAAATATTATTTTGACAGGATTTTATAGATAGCAACCTAAACAAGTATCCTATCTCTATGTGATGAATTTTTATTACTACAATTTCTGCAATAGTGATGATTTTTCAATTGAGGCAGCAATGTTGGATAAAAACGATGTCACTACTGCTTGATATCGGGTAGCCCGACCCGAGGTGGGTATCGTATGTGGGACCACTAAATCAAATGATTATAAGATATTAAAGTTAAATTTTACTTTTTAAAGCATATTATATATTTTTCTAAGAAAAGATTTATTCATGTAATTTGAGATTATTAAAAAATTTAATGACTTTCGAATGCGTTGTATAAATAAATTGCAAAATAAATAAATATTACCAAAATATTCAAATACCAATAGCAGTCCTGTCTCTTACACATTCAATTAGCAATAGCCCAATAATTAGAAAATTTTATTTAGGTTTTTAATACGATTATGATCTTTTTGATTTTTTTTCTTACCTCTGGTTTCAGAGTAGCAGAATCGGCAGAGACAGTAAATTTAACATCAGTCAAAGAGGTGCTTCCACGAACTAATGGACAAGGTAATTTGTCACATCCTTCGACGTCAACACTGGTTGGCAGAGGAGCTCCATTATCACCTTCAAGAGGTAATAATAAAATTGATACATATATCTTAAATTTTTGACTTGATGGGAGATCAATATCAGCAACAAAATATTACCCACAAAATAGTTGTAAGAGATTTTGAAGACAATATAACATTTTGTTTCCATTGTTTTATATTTTTGTAGCAAACCAGAAACAATATCCTATCTGTGCATTGCAAAATAAAATTTCTACATCAGAATTTAACTATGTATGAATCATTAATTCATATTTCCTTAAACAGATTAGTAAAATACAATTAATATAGTTTTAATTAAATTAATATCTATGTCAATGTTTTAAGTTCAAGAATGATTGACGATGACAAGTTACATTAATACACGATTAATCAATGAAATTAAGTTATTACCCAAATAAATCGAGTCGTATCAATAAAATTAGGTTTTAATCAGATATAAAGTTTATTATAATTTGAATTCAGATAACCAGATATAAGATTTTTTTTATCGCAAATGTGATAAAATCTACCATAAAATTTTTATTAGCCAATATGTAGATAAAGTGATTATCAGTTTGTGTAATTTTATACTAAAAATTATTTTTTTTAAATTTATTCAGTTGTCACAATACTTAAACTCTCCTTTTTAATGAACAAAATTCTTAGAACAAAATTTGAATTATTAACATTAAGTTAAGTTAAGCCATAAAGTACCAAATATTATTGATTAAATGACAAGTTTTAAATCGACTAAAGAACAATTTTATATAAAATTGAATATATATTCAAATATCGAAGCAATGACGTAAAAGAATTTGCTAACATCAACTAATTTAAACATTATGCAAAAATTAAAAGCGTAAATGGGCGCCCAATTTTGTTTACAAATGCACAAAAATTTACACAAAAATAAAATTAATTTTAGAAGACTTTATCAAATAAAATAAAAATCAATTTTGCTATGTAATGATATTAATTAATAACTGTTTATATAAATTGATTGAACCGTATTCTTTGATAATGTAAATTATGATCAATAATATTAAAATAAAACAATCTACCACTCATATTTATATCTGTCGACAGTTTTTTATTATACTGATATTAACTATGTATTCTTATAATATTTAAGTAGTACAAAATCATAAATTAAACTCGAGACTATTGGCGATGAAATTGGTGAATTTTTTATTCATATGAAGATTTTATTGAAAACAAATAAGACGGCAATCTAGCAAAAAAAAATTATCATAATATTTTTATTAATCACTGATTGCTCAAAGTCAAATTGGACCTTTGTGCTCCGTCCTACCCAATTTCAAGTTTTTGTGGTATAATATTAGTTTAATTTTTTATAATAGGTTGAATAGGACAAACCTAATTTATCAGTACCAGTTTCAAAATTTTGTAATAATAAATAATAAGTAAATGTAATTTAATATCATAAATATACTAATACTAATAATAATAAATAATAATAATAATAAAATAATAATATGATAATAATAATGATAAAATAATAATAATAATAATAATAATAATAATAATAATAATAATAAATATAATAAAAAGTGATATAATAAAATGTAATAATAAATAAATCGTCAGGCGACAAAAAAAACAATAATGATGAATAATAATGGCGCTATTTTTTTTTAAAGATAGAACTTTTTTATAGTAATATATTTTTTTTAATAATAGTTTCTACTTACATTTTGCGATGGTGGTAGCTTGTACAGCAAAAGGCACAATGATAGCCAAAACAATCAAGGCACGCATTTTGAAAATTAATACTGATTTGTCAAAATGAAGAAATGATTTACTGAATCACTAAAATGACTACGACCTTCTAAAGATTTTTGACAAGGTTTATATAGCAACTTTATTAAATTTATCTCTCTTATCATTAGGCAACTATCTATTATCACGTGCTTGCATATTTCTTTACATGCGTTTCTGATAATATTTATCTATTGTTTTTTAAAACTTAGGCCAGGTGTTCAATAATAAACAAATTCATCCCAGGTGTTCAATTATTAATTGGATGAGGCACTCTAAACATAATCTTTTATAAAAGATTGGAAAATTTAAATTAATTAATTAATCTATGTATACGCAGAAAGATAAAAAATGCTATATTTGAAAAATTTAAAATTTAGCAAAGATTTATAGTTATTAACACGTACAGTAGCTAGCCTCAAAACTCCGCGGGTAAAATGGTCCAACTCAAAATCAAATGAAGTAAGGATTTCTTAGCAACAATATATGAAAGTACAGGGCAAAAAATGTGTAACAAGTCATTACCTTAAATAGGACAACTGTGCTGCTACGAAATAAATGGCTATGTTTGAAAATTTATTACAAAACTATTTGCTTTAGTTTTTTTGAATGTGGGCTTTATTGTTTAATTTACGAGACCTTAATCTAATTTTCAAGTATACGTTATTTAATTGTTTTACAAGATTTATTGTTATTTTAAAACTTGATTCAACAGATGTTTTTATATAACCTTTGTAATAGGTTACTCGTGGATGGGGTATAAAGGACCAACTAAACCTTCACTTTGGCAAAGATGTTAATAATAAAAAACAACAATTATGAAGGTAAATTAATTTGAAAAAAAAAATCAATGTTACAAGTTTTACAAGTTTATTCGTCATATTACACATTATTCTTTTATAATAAAATTTTCTGAATAGTATCATCACATATGGCATAGTCATATTATTAATTTCTAATATGGGCATCAAAATTTTACTTATATTAAGACAAAAGATGGTGTATGCTGTGGTACAAAAATGGATATAAATAAAAATAATTATTGTGAGATATAAATTAGGCATATCTAAATTAAAACCCAAACCCAAACCTTTCGCTCTTTGAACCCACGGTATCAAAGTTTTGTATTTAAATTGCGTAAAAATATAAGTGAAATTGCTGTTCTGCATATTAATCCTCTATCATAACATACAACTAATCCACTTATAATTTTTATTTGATAAATGCACTCACAATTGAATGGAACACCTGGCGTAAATTGCATTGAAAACAATAAACTAATTGTCATCATTGACTTGGAAAAAATCTTGCACGTCATTTGATTTACAAGATTTCTAACATTTTAGAACTATATAAGTTCTGCCAAAGCCACCAGAAAATCGTACTGTCCTGGTTGATTTAGTGAATTAAGCAGTAATTGATTCATTGTGTTTCTAATTATCAAAATGCGTCTTTTTGTTGTTTTAGCTATTATTGTGCCCTTGGCAGTTCAAGCTACAAAAGTTGCAAAATGTAAGTAATATAGTTTCATATCAATAATTGTTATTAACTTCGAAAAAAACAAGTTTAAGCATTCGTCAGAAAATCACATTGCTAATTTTATTTCTTCTCGATAAGTCATTTTGAACCACATTTTTCCAAAACGACTGTACAGATTTAAAAAAATTAAGACCTATTCAAAAAGAGGTTACATTAAAGAAGTTCATCAATATTAAAAATAGAGGGCAATGTCAAAATTTAAAGTTTTGTGTCAATTTTAAAAGCTAAAAAATGATTATTCATTTATTTACATATATCGGACTGCTTCTACAACTGGCCTGAAAGCCATTAACACCTAGTTCAAATTTTGTTAACCTTATCCATTATCATCGAATAAATACAGGAAATTCATTAGTTGTGACAAATTATGTAATAAAATTATTTATTGCAATTATTCTATTCTAAAACTAGTGGCGTTCGTATTATATATGTAAATGCTTTAGCCTTGCAATCACAGGGTTATGAATTCAAAACGTGCGCTACGTACTAACTGATATCAAGCAGTAGTAATGTCCGTTTTCAATTATAGACCCAAATTATTTTCAAATTTTATAAGATTGTTGCAACGTATCGCATCACACTTCAGAAGAAAAGTAAAATTTTCATCCCCAGAAGAAAAGACATCCATTGGGTTGCCTTCTGATCGGTCTTTTTATTTCGCGGAGCTTTAAGCTTTGTTCTACCCTACTGTTAGAAAATAGTTCTGATTGCTCTGGTTAATATATTCTAAAGCTGGCAATATTCAAAGCTAACTCTTTTATAAAGAATTCAATAATTACAGAAAATTTATATTTACATTGAAGTATCAATCATCTACATAATGAAAATATTTGTAAAATCAAACGTCAAAAAAAGTCAAACTTTAACAATTATACATTCTAGTACAATATTATTTTCAATAAAAAAGCATTTGTATTAATATTCATGATAATATTGACGCATTTCTGACGCATATACAAGTATCAAATGCGGATGCGATATAGTTAATAAATTACAAAAAAATGTAAAAAAATGTTTTATGTCAGATGTGTACAATCTTCTTTATTGTTTTTACCTATATATTATTGCCAATGAATAAATTACACTTTCTAATAAGATTTATCTGGAATTAAAAGTAGATCATGTAGCGCATTTTGAACGATATTAATTTATAATTTATTGATTTAACTATTTTACTGCGTGTCACATATAAAAATCGTATTTAGTTTATAAACATGGATTAAAATCTTAATAATTATGGTACAAATAAATTATATAATTATAATAAAAATTATAATAGCCTTTACATACACCCCAAATCTTTTGCGCTGAAGCCTTAATAATAAGTTTATATGAATTTTTTCTGAAGAAATGTTTATTTTCGTGTTTTAGGAAAATATAAAAATATTTACTCTTATCATAAATACTTAAAATATTGCTGAAATTCATGGCAAATGAGTAATAATTATTTGATTAATCGGTTTAGAGTTTATTTTTTCCTTTTTAATTCTACATTCAACGCTATTGATTTATTTAATTAATTGATGATTTTTAGTACATTTTTTTTTCTTTCATTATGACTGAAATGTTGCAAGTAATTTAATTTTGTTGACACTAGGTTTGTAACATATGTACTGCACAAAATATTTATTAAATTAACAAATTAATCAAGATTGTTGCAAATTATCTTTGAATAAATGTGTGGTATTTGCATGTTAAGTGTTAATATAAAATGTAATTCATCTTTGGTTACATAAAGAATGCAAATCTAAATCCATGTGTAATAAATCATAATATAACATAATAAAAAAATTATATTTATGGAGTTGTTACAGTGAAATTAATTAACTTGTCATAAACTTGAAAAGATAATAACACAAACGAAAATTTTTATTAATTCAAAATTATAATAATAATATTATATTAGCGATCTTGATTAATTTGTTAATTTAATAAATATTTTGTGCAATACATATGTAACAAATAGAGTGTCAACGAAATAAATTTCTTGCAACATTTTGGTCATAACAAAATAAAAAACACTACAAATCATCAATTAATTAGTTAAATCAATAGCGTTAAACTAAATCTTTGAGCAAAAAATTATGTTATTTACAAAAAATGAAAGTTTGAAATTAATATTAAAAACTCATTTGAGTAAAGTTATATAATAATTTTGCAAATATTAATGGAAAAATATATTATTTCAATTATGAAAAAAATTCTAATTGATTTATTCAAGGAGAAAAAAAAAATTCTAATCGCTACTGCTTATTACGGTCAACCCGATACCGAGCAGTAGCACTTGGAAATAAAGATTGAAAATAACTCTTCTTGGTAATTTCTGCATCTAATAAAATAATATATGATTAATATCAGAGAAATTTCCATAATAAAATAATTTATCAAATATCGATAGGATAAACGTTGGGCTATTATCTAAATAGAGCGTAAACAGCTTCATAATTAATTCATAAACATAGTTTTTATTGTACACTACATAGCAAAAATATTCATCAAACTTCAACATGAGAATTGTTGAATCTTTTAACATATTCGCTACTATGCACGCATATGGTGCGTGAGACCGTTGTCAATAGCTAGACGCTGAGCATAACAGGTGCAGTCGATGTCCTGGCACTTTAGAGTTTTAACTTCTATTTTTAGTTTCTAATTTCTAAATTTATCTTGTTTTGATACCTTAATCCAGCCTTGTCAATTTCCTGCTAAAAAGTCCAGTAATGGTTTTATTTTATAAACGACGGTTTATTCTCCAACGATCCAACGATCGGTTTTTCTTTCGTGAAAAGTGATCTTAAAGAGTTATAGTTTTTTATTGTGTATCACAAAGCAAAAATATTCATCAAACTTCAACATGAGAAGTGTTAAATCTGTAAACATATTCACCATTGCGCACGCATATGTTGCGTGAGAACGTTGTTAATAGCGAGGCGCTGAACTGGTGCATTCGATATCCTTGCACTTTAGAATTTTAACTTCTATTTCCAGTTTCTAATTTCTGAATTTATCTTGTTTTGGTACTTTGATTTTATAAACCACGGGTTATTCTCCAACGATCCATCGATCGGGTTTTTTTTCGTGAAAAGTGATCTAAAAGAGCAGGTTTACTTTTTTCGCATTTCAGAAGTTGATATAATATAATGATAAAAATTGATATAATATCTGTTTCTAACAGAACAGATTATCACATTTAATTTTTACTAATTTCATTTTTGTTTAGCACAGGGGGTAGTATAAGCAACACAATGTGTTATAAGGGATGAATACCTATGCAATTTGCGCTATAAATATTTTGCTCAAAAATATGACTTAAACTTGTTTGCTGTTTTTGGTGTTTTTATGTTAAACTGTAATTTATGATACTTTTCAAACTTTATATCACATACTGAATGATATATCATGTAGCCTTAAAAGATTGAAATCAATAGCGTTGAATACAGAATTTAAAAAAATTAAACTCTAAACCAATTAATTAAATAATTATTACTCATTTGCCATAAATTTTAACATTATTTCAAGAACATTTGGAACCTTTAATTCCTTGAAAATGTAATCCATCACATGACTTAATAAACGAATAACTTTTTAACAACTTCTTCCTTCATTTATAATGATGTACATATTTACACCATAGATAAACAAGTAGGGAAGCCTAGGTACGGTTGTGCCAGGGTACAGTGACAGTCGCCATAACAGCTAAACTATATTATATAAAAATCAACAACATCTGTTATACAAAAATTCTTGAAAATTATGCTGAAGATTTAAATTAACCTGTTATTAATGAAATTCATTACTATTTTAGGTGATCGGAATACGCCGCTCCCGGACAGCGTGGAAGTTGCCGGTTGCGACAGATTGCCTTGCTCTCTGAAACGCGGTACGGATTCCTTGACCGAAGTTAAATTGACTCTTCCGAGCGATACTGCTACTCTTGCACCATATGTGAGTAAGATATTTTCAAAAAGAACATTATTTACGGTTTTTTAAAAGATAAATTTAATTTTTATAATCAATATAACTTGAACTATTGCACAGGTAAAAGCCAAAGTCGGCGGTTTGACGGTTCCATATCCCCTACCTCCTCATTTAAACAATGCTTGTGATCATTTGAACGATGGCGCCCAATGCCCCTTGAAGAAAGGTGACCAAGTTACTTACAATCTTAAAGTTCCAGTACTGCAATCTTACCCTTCAGTAAGTAATTATAACATATGAATTAATAATATATTCTTCTAATATTCAACACACATGTCATATCTTATATATAAAATTCTTCTGTAATGATGTATGAAAGGATACTCCTCCTAAACGATTATTCGGATTTTGATAAATCTTTCTGAAGTTTGTTAAGGGATTTTTTTAGTCTATATGATTATAGAAATATAGATAGTTTGTAGAAATAAATGAACAAAATTACAAAAAACCGTTTAGCATTGTTTGACATTGAAAATATTTTAGGCATTGTTTGGCACTGAAAACAAATGAAAACTGTAATTTGCCAAAAATTTCAATTCACTTATAAGCTAAGATAAAATATATTCGTGATTATAAATAAGAAAAATGCATATATGTTTCTTCAAAGTTTTGCGCAATGCAAAACAGCGCTAAACAAGGCTCTTTACATGAAAATATTGGGGTTAAGAAAAGACGGCTAAGAAATTGGTTTGGTGTTAAAATTGAAAAGTCTGTTTTTTTACTAAAATATAAAACCTAACATTTATTTCATAAAGCCCAAATTAATACCACATTAATATTTCTTGCAAAAATATATAAATCATATTTAATCATATTTAGTTAGCTTTCTGCGTTTTCTATGTTCTGCCTTTTTTGTGACAAAAGCATCTAATGTTGTTTCCTTTTTCTTTTGCGTTGTTCTCTCAAAAGTTTTTCATAAACGCATAGAGCATCTCTAACACAATGCCTTACTTTTGAGCTCCTGTCAAAATTTGGATCATTTTCAATGAATTGATCCATTGTTTCTATGGTAGACAAACTCCTTTTGTCATCAAAAGTTCTTTTTGCTGTTCATCTGAATCACTGCTGTCAACATTTTTGTTTTCTTCTTGTTCCGATAATTTCTTGAGCTTATAAGAAGTAATGCGCAGCTTCTTGAAGTAATTCTTCGACATTTTCCACATTTACCCCTTCAAAACTTGGGTTGAAATAAAAGAGCGCTAAATAGAAACAGCGCTAAACAAAACGGCCTTAGACGGGGTATTATTGTATATAAATAAGTAAGTTATAAGTTGTTTACGAATATATTTGTCTAATTGCTTCATTTGATGTCATTGTTTTTTATAACTACAGTAGAACCTCGATTGGTATGTACATAACCTACAATTCGAATTTTAGCATGATTAATGCTGCAATTTTGTACAGACATAAGAAAGTGTTAATTTCTTAATAAACATTGACTTCCGTTGATATCTACGTATGTAATTGTTATTTTCAATAAATACACAACATTATTCTTCATACATTCGATTTACCAGATTTTCGATTATTTGAATGCCAGATAATCGAGGTTCTAATGTACTTATATATTAAACCTGCAACCAAGAATTTGATATAGATATATTGATAATTAATTATTGATATTATATTGACATATGTTATTCAATACTTTTATTAAAGTTGTAAATTTTGTATAATTTTAATAATTATAAATAATAATTGAATTTTTGATGTCATTGGTGGGAAACCATTACGTTGAAGAGATTAGTGAATAATAATTAGTGATTTAAGAATATGTCTAATATTTCTTTTACAAATTTATTTTATTTGTGATTTTTTTATATTGATATGAATTCATCTTACACTTTCAGATAAACTTGGACTTGATGGTGTCACTTGTGGATGACAGTAATGAGTCAGTAGTATGTTTCAAGATCCCGTGCAAGGTTGTATAAGTAGCCAAAATAATTTTTGATTTGTTATTGATGGAACAAAATTAAAATAATAAAATTGATATTCGCATACAAAATTTTATTGTATTTGATATATTATGGGTATTGCAACATTGTCACATATTTATCTATTTGCAGAATGGCAAATATGGAAAATATTTTTCAGTGATCATAGTGTTGATACTAAATTCAATATATATATATATATATATATATATATAAATATATATATATATATATATATATATAAATATATATATATATATATATATATTATAATTGTATATATTTAATTCGCTTTTGCAAAATATGTTTTTGTTCATATTTATCAAAGTACACCTAAGTCTGTTTTTACACGGAGATTGGTTCCAGAAGAATCCGTGTAAAAAAAAAACGTGTAAAAAAAGACATTGATCTTATACAAAAATGGGTGATTTGTTCCTAATCTCTAAAACCTATTAAAATTGGTGAAAAACAAGAATTTTTAAGAACAAGAATTAAATTAGTGCTATTCACATTTGCTTTGACCAGTAAAAATTGTTTGTACGCGCTAAAGGGGAATTCACTTAAATGTTTAAGCTAGTGTTCGCAAACTATCGATACTATCGATGGTTTCAGACTTTTTTCTTTCATAAATACTTTTTTGTGATATCAACATACTTTGCAAAAATTTAATTTGACAAAAAAAATTTAGGTACATAAAATTTCAAATCGTGCTAAATGGAATAAATTCGTAAAAAAATTAAAAATATTCAATTTTCAAACTGTGTTATATCAAAACCGTGTACAAAAAGACCGTGTAAAAACAGACTTAGGTGTAGTCTTAAGCGATGAGTTTAAGGTATGCTTTAATTAATAAATCTAAACAAATAAGGGTAAAATTATATTTTGAAGCTTTATGAGAAAGAAAATAACAAACTATCCCACAAGAATTAAAATACAGAATAAGATAGAAGTGCTTTAAAGATTTAAAATAACTTGTAATTTCGGAAGGAAAAAAAAACAAATCTCAAAAGCGACTTATTTTACATTAAAGTGTATTAACACACTAGTATATTAATTTATCAAAAAACTGTCTGTTTTAAGTATATTAATAATTTCAATTCAATAATAACAAAGCTTCAACTTTATACTAAAACTTTAGTAGTTTTAAAAACTCTAACCGATTGGTGAAAGGAGTTTGGATTTACCACAAACATTAACTCATGATTTGCATGGCAACTGATTGCCATCAGCAATATCGGGTTGTAAAAATAATACTTAAATATATCATAAAAAGCAATAATAAATTATCTTTCAATGTAGACGTCTTTTGTTCTTGACTGTTTCGGAGAAGACTTAAAACATCATCAGATTGCGAATTTGATTTGTCATCCCGAACGGCAATGATATTACAAAAAAGCAAATGTAATAAAATCTGTTTGTGATCAAAACAAAAAGCTATGCCAATTTTTTATTGTCAATGTTACAGAGTGACAAATAACGCGTAACTTGAAATAAATTATAAATGGAATTTAGGTCGCCTGTGCTAAATTTCAGGGTCAATTTTACTTATTTTATAATGATATATTGTTCACTTTGGCGGAATGTGTAAATTTAGTTTAAAAGCAATTCCATTAATTGGACAGAAAACTCTTCCTTATTGTTTCTCGATTTCTTTTATCGCATATTATTTATTAATTTTACTTGTATTTCGCGTATACTGCTAAATAAAATAGGCATGTCTTAAGTATGTTACATATACTATCCTAAATAAATATCATGTTGATAGATTTTCCAAATTTCTAACATTTATCATTAGAACTATTAGCAGACGAATTACTCATGAAAAGTATTAAATAAGTGTAAGTGGCATTTTGCCTTAAAGCCAATTGCATAAATTTTTCAATATATGTAAACTTAATCGACTTAAACAATAGATATCAAATACTTTATATTATCTATCTACTTCCAAGTATCTACATGTTTAAGTGACTTCCTGCCTAAGAGTCTACAGGTCTAAGTTTCAACCTGTCTGCGTTTGAACCTGCCTACCATTCGAACTACTCGCCAGTCGACCTGCCCACTTCTCTACATTTCTGCCTTTCTACCTGTCTACCTTTCTTATTGTCTTCACCTGTGTACCTGTAAACTTGCCACTGATCTACCTGTCATCCAAATATCAATATTTCTATATGTGAAACTTCTATATGTATATATAATCAATAAATATCAATTTTTCATTTTTTTCTGCAACACCGAAACTTCTGGATCCGCCAAATTTAGATAATGCTTGAATCACACAAATTGAATGGAATTTTTTACACTTTTTGCTCCGTATCTCCGATACAGCTGGCTCTGCCTTTGCCAGAAACTAATCTTTTTCCCATCAATAGGAATCAAATGTTTTTTGAACGTCGAAGAAAAATGGTATTCATACTACATATACACATACACACTCATCCATGTTTTTTATGTATGCCAAAAAGTTTAGAAACCTTTAAAAGGTGAAGATAAGCAAAAATTTTCAGTTTCGATTTTCTGCAATTTTTATCCTTCCTACGGAAAATTTAAAATTTGAGAGACTTCTTGGTAAACATTATGATGTATTTACGACATTAATTAACTTCCCGTAGGGTAAGTTATTGTAATCGTCCAAAAATTGAAATTGAAAATTTTTGCATTTCTTCACTTTTTGAAGGTCTCTGAACATTTTGGCAAACTTCAGAAAAAATAGATGTGTGTGTTTTTTTTTTTGTATAGCGAAGAAAATGCTTTTACGCATCCCAGACAATAGATGTGTGTGTATGTGTGGGCGTATGTATGGATACGGATCATCCGATATGAATGATTCGAAAAACATTCGATTCCTATTGATAGGGAGATGCACTCATTAGTTTTTGGCAATGGCAGGTCCAGCCGTTTTATAGATACGGGACAAAGAGTGCAGTAAATAGAAATCAAGTTTTTAAAAGAACGGAACATCTGATTTGAATGATCAAAAAAAGAATCAATTTGTAATGACGAGGAAAAGTGGTGATTAGTTTTCGAAAAACGCAGGCCCAGCCGTTTCGGAGATAACGAGCTAAATGTGCAAAAAATAGCAGATTTTGAGAGAACTAAGCATCCGATTTGAATGATTCAAAAAACTTTCTGCTTGTGTTGACGAAACAATTGCTTTTGCGAAAAGAATTTTTTTTTTCAATTTTTTTTGTATATCGATAATAATTCGGATTTTAATTTTAATTCTAGCTGAAGTTCTAAAGCTCACTTATATACTTCAAATAAATAATTTTATCTTTGCAATTTAGTTTATATAGTTCTTATAAATATCAGACAATGTTACAGTATTTATAATAATCTATTTGAAAATATTTAATATTCCTCCAATAATTCATCACGGTACGGGAAGTTCCAGCAATTTGCCTTAAGGCACGATGGCATGCACCACTAGTTTATTTTTTATTTAATTCAATTTATATGAAGTATTAAATATTAGGATGCTACATTGTCCAGAAATATTTAATGTCTCACGTAAAAATTTGAAAATAAATTCACGATTTAAATGAGATTATTAACAGCATATTTAACTTATACATAAATATTTGAATGGAATATGACACAAATCATATTTGAATAAAGTCGCTAATTTAATTTTTAATATTTCTATAAGTTGATTGACGTAATCCTTTTTTATTTTCTTTTACTGTTAGAAAATTTTGTCTCTCTTGTGCCATCATGTGAAAAAGATGGAATAAGCCAAAATCAAAATCAAAAGAGATTATTGTAAGATAAGTGCGAAAAGTCAAATGTTAAAGTTATTGAAATTAAAAAAGAGTTCGATGTCCTCAATAACGGTTTACGGTACACCTGTATTCTAATTTTGACACAACCGTTTTCATTCTTCAACCATCCATCATATATATCTTACGTCAATGGAACCTAGTTTTTACCAAGTGATTCCCTAAAATCTCGTGATAAAAGAAGTTAAAAGTCATTTCATATTTTTTGTTATAGTTAAAGCGAAAGATCACAGCTAAATCTTAGCATGACGCAAATTATGACAGATCAAGTAAAAAATGATCATTTTTTTTTTAAAAAAAAAGTAAGTGCTCATTTAGCATCACAATGATTATCATTATGTAAAAATTACTTGCTTTGATGTGTCAAATTTATTACGACTGTTTTGAACTTTAGGCAGTTATTCAATTAACCTTGGGGTGAAAAATTATTTGATATTGTATGTATAAATAAGTATACATATTTACATAAATTGATGAATAAATATAGAATACGCAACCACAAACTATAACTAGTGGCGTATGGCATCGTGCCTTGAGAATATTGCTGGAACTTTCCCAAGAGTAATGAAATATTCGAAAAATGATCTGTTCTCTCAAAAGCTTTTATTTTTTGCACGTTTTGCTTCGTATTTCCGAAATGGCTGGACCTGTCTTAACTTAGCCAGAAACTAATCAGCACGTCTCAACATCGATAGGAATCAAATGCTTTTCGAATCATTCAAATCGGTTGATTTGTACGCTCGAAATAGTGAACGAAAATTTGTATCCATAATTACATACAAACACACACGCACACATCCATTTTTTTCTAAAGAATACCAAAATGTACAAAAATATCTGAAACGTAAAAATATGCAAAATTTTCATGTTCGATTTGCGGACGATTACTCACCCTACGAGAAGTTAAAAATTAAATTGCACCAAGGACCGGTATATTCAAGCGAGTATAAATCTTTTTATTTCAAAATACAAGTGAAAGGGGCGCAGGATCATGCGCCAAGACTCAACTGTGACGCACACGGCCACGGCGGTAGCAACCCTCTGCTGTTTTAGGCGCAAAATCACGGCGTCATCTAAATACAATGGAAGTAATTCTAGCATATTTATGCATTTACATTTGAGTGGTATGCAAAAATAAAAGTTGTATTTGATTGTTATCCGTAAAATGATAGAATATCATTAGATCTTTTAACCAATTTCGGTAGGTGCCATCAAATGCATGAAAATCTCTGTCCCTTAGCACCGGACACTAAGTCGTCTTTAGGGCCGGACAGTAAACATATTGATATATCTTGGGAGAGTTTACGTAAATTATTCCAATTATTTAATTTTATTCTGTATAAAATTAAATAATTGCAAGAATAGGAATAGTGTTAACGGTCACTACATACCCACATATTTTGTATTTCCTAGTCAAAGAATGAAAAGCTTATGAATGCACCAGCTGATAGCATCGGTGTGGCCCAGCCAAAATGTGGATGAATAGTGACTTTTTTGCAATATCTAAGAATATTTTGAAATGTCTGGTATTAGGTGCCACTGTTTAAAATCATATTTTTTTATAGCAAAGTTTGACTGATAGTTAATATAGATTGATTTCTATCTTTGTTATCTAACATAAATCATAATTTAATAAACATTTCATAAAATATTTTTTTATTTATTTATAAATAAAAGGTGTCCGCCACTTGGGGACTTTTCCCTAAATATATTTGGTAAAATCATTCAAAATATTAAAATTAAAGTACACGCGCACTATTATTTTTAATTATTATCAAAATTCACTGTGCACGCCAGTGCACGCAATGAATATTAATATTACAAACTTATTTTCTATCAACGGGTAATACCAATTAATTGCAAAAGTTTCATATAATGTGGTTTTTATCAGATATTTAACTAATCAATCTTAATTTTCTACAAATAGATCACTTGACGAATGTAAATCCCAGATTAGAATAAATATTTATACATATTATGAAAAACATTTGATGTGATTTTTATGATACAGTTTTATTTAATTTAAGTGAATATAAATATAGCTATGATATATGCACGATTCATTGACGACATGCACGTGTGCAATATTCTTAATAATTATGAAGATTTTTTTCTACTCCAATAAATTATTTAAAGATATAAAATGCGCATAAATAATGAAATAAGAACAATAAAACTTTTCTTATATTCAAACAAGATTGTAGTAGTTTTTCCACATGTGATGGATTTTATGTTTTTGAATATTTTCAAGTGATTCCCGCTGTGCTAAAAATATCAATTACTTATATTTAATTACATATATTTGTCAAATCATATTTAAAATTTTAATTCACATTTTTGAACGTATACTTTGAGTCTATATTGAACAGAAAGTTATTTGATTGCTTGTAATTATTTTATTAATTTGTAAAAGTAAATTTTACGAACAAAATCGTGCAGACTTTGTAACAGAAAATCTTAATTTAATTTTTAAATATACTGTATATTGTAAGTAGTTTATAGTAATTATAACACCTGTATGACCTGTGCTACTAAATGGGGAAATTAAACTGCAACTAGCGGGGTGAGTGGCATCGTGCCTTAAGGCAAATTGCTGGATCTTTCCGTACCGTAACGAAATGTTTGAGGAATATTGAATGTTTTCAAAGAGATTATTATAAATATTGTAACATTGTCTAATATTTATAAGAATTATATAAACTGAAGAGTTGAAATTATTTGTTTAAAGTATATTAGAACTATAGTCAGAATTAAAAATAAAATCTGAATTATTTTCGATATACAAAAAATAAAAAAAAATAAAAAAATGAAAAAAATTTTTTTTTTCCAAAATCAATTAAATTGTTAAGACAAGCAGAAAGTTCTTTGAATCAATTGAATCGGACGCTTAGTTCTCTCAAAAACTGCCATTTGTTGTACATTTAGCTCTGTATCTCCAAAACGGCTGGGCTTCCCTTTGCGAAAAACTAATAACCCCTTCTCCCAATCATTACTAATTGAATGTTTTTTAGATCATTCAAATCGGATGCTCCGTTCTCTCAAAAACTTGATTTCTATTTTCTGCACTCTTTGCTCCTTATCTCCGTAACTGCTGGACCTGCCTTTGCCAAAAACTAATCAGCACATCTCCTTATCAATAGGAATCGAATGTTTTTCAAACCATTCAAATAGGTTGATCCGTACGCCCGAAAACGTGGGCGAAAATTTGTATCCATACATACATACACACACACAAACATCCATTTTTTCTGAAGTATGCCAAAATGTTCAGAAACCTTCAAAACGTCGAGAAATGTAAAAATTTTCAATTCCGATTTTCGGCCCATTACAATAACTTACCCTACGGGAAGTTAAAAATGCAAATAATATATTAGCAAGACTACTCATATAATGAGATCTTCACTCCAAATAAAATATAATAATAAACCAATAGGACAACTTTTCACCATTCGCAGGTCATACTCCATCTTACGTCTACTTTTCAAATTTCTTGTCACTTGTTCCTTTAACTTGCACCTTGACATTCAATTCCCTGTATTGTTTCCATTGCGCAAGTCAAGGATCATTTGAATTATTTTCCGTCCAGGTCCATTTAATTCTTACATTTTTCCTGCAGTTTTTAATAATTAATTTCCATACGCCTCTAATATTTTACTACGGTCAGTTTGGGCATAAAATCTACCATTATGCTAAATTTCATCAAAATCTCAGACGAGCAACGCGCGGGACCTCCTTGTTAGTGTGGTGCAGTTTTTTTATAAGAAGATTTGGTTTACACTTACAGTTAGTACTTTATCATTTTAGGACTGTGGATTCTTGTTTTTGGTTTGAGTTTTTTTCAACATATTCGTGTATCTGATCTATTCAGATTTGTGCACCAAGTCCAGATAAATTATTATATAACCATCCTTCCCAAATCAAAACTTAGTTTCATAGTCAGTACTGTCCATTTTTGTAGTTTTAGAGAAATCGTGCAATTTCCATATTGTTAGTTAAAATATCTGCTTTCATTCATAATCAAATTTACGATATACTTCCCTTATTTGAATAGGAGAAAACAAGTATGATCAAAAATATTAGTTTTTACTCATTTAGTGTTATTATATATAACTAAAGTATATTAAATGCAATGAAATTCCAAACATCCGTTAATATTTAAAATTTCATAACTCTCTACCTTTTAGTACAGTAGTAATATAATTTCAACCATCTATTAATATTTAAAATTTTATAACTCTCTACTTTTTAGTAAAAGAGCAAATATGCTGAAGAGACGTACGTACTAACAGACAATTTAGCAATTCGCATTTACTAATAAGTTTTATATACAAGTCTATAAATACTATGGTACTTCAAATTATTGCAGAATTGCCAGAAAGCTTGACATTTTTAATAGCAGTCACTAAAATATATTCCAGAAAAATGTTTATATTGAAAAATGTTTCGATTATTTGACATGTAGAGCTTAAATGTTTAAACTTTACTCGTCATAAGGTTTAAATATTTGTTTAGTTTTTCACTTTCACTTACTTATATTTGGACGCAATTGGGGCACTCTAAATGGGTCAAAATGGAAAGTTTCAAATTTTAACCCTTATCTTTCGGCCAATTCACGGGACATCAGCATTCATTTTAAAGGTATGGTTTCTTCAGCAAAGTGTCTTATTTTGATCCTTTATATCCTCTTTTACATCGACCCGCCCTAATATATATATATAATATATATATATATATATATATATAATATATATATATATATATATATAATATTTATTCGTGTGTGAGAGAATGTGTGTGTGTATTACACCTTGAGAGTTCCCGAAGCTTAATGCACGATACGAGCCCAAGTATAAAATTACATATAATATAATAAAGCTAATGATGATTCAATAACAATGTTATTAAGTGTCTTGAACTTTCTGGTCTGCTTTGAGTGCCAATTAGCAATCTCACTCAATTAAGTATTGGTCAATACTTTTGAAGAGCCAAGAACAACAGTGCGGTAATGTTACTTCTATATATTTTTGCTGCATGGCTCAGCAAAATAAATAAATACATCTACAAATAGAATTAAATATCTACAAATTAAGTGGGAATATATGTACATACTTGACTGATTTTAAAGAATAATTCATATCACGTATACACATAATTATAGTATAAACATAATTATGTTGATATTGACATTATATTTGAAACATACATTCAATTCAACATACAAATATTTACTAGTATATAGAATGTTAATAAACACATCAAAAATGCTAATGTTTGCCAGATATTTTCATCGGTTGTCTTTTTAGTAATAGCGACTTGAACATTTTCTGGTCTGTTGTTGTTCTTTTCGCAACTTTTGTTTTCCTTTATTTTAATTGGTGACGATTTCGCGAACACGGATCAACCAATTTTAATAATTCAAAAAACATTTTACATGTATTGACGAACTAAACGAATGTATTGACGAATTTTTTAGTAAAGGCAGGCCTGCGCCTACGGAGATCCAATAAAAAAAGTAAAAAGCAATGTCATTCGGCGATGAAAAATGACATATGTAGATCATTTTATCAGGTATTTTATAAAGATTATAATAATACGTACAAATTTTGTATACATTTATATGGGTTCCGTATCAATGTTTACGCGTTAGATTAGTACGCGGCGCTTGATATTTTGACTCCAAATCAGCTATGCAGCGCATTTGGGGGCGTCTATTAATCATGTGAGTTTTTAAGGATTTTTGGACCCCCTCTCTCTTGGTAGTACATGGTGATATTTAAAATCCCTCGCCCCTTCTCCACCAAACATCACGTGTATTTTTAGTTACGTGGTTACGTGATAAAATTGTTAATTTTTTAAATTTTTTTTGAAAATATTTAATTTTTTTTTTAAAAACAGTTAAAAAACAAATACACGTGATATCTTACTATACCCCTCCCTCCCCACGTGATATTTCGTGATTTTTTATCAGACCCCCCCTCCCCTTCAAAAGCACACGCGATTAATGGACGGGGCTTTGCTTTAAAAAATTGTTTGAAATTAAAAAAAAAATCGAAATACAAACAAAATCAAAATATAAAAAAAAAAGTTCAAAAAGTTTCAAATTTCAAAATTCAAAATTTCTCAACAATCTTTTTTTTCACAGTTTTGCAACGTATTTAAAAAAAAAAAATAGTTTTCGGTACGGGAAATTTTAGCAGGATGCCATGCACCACTAGTTTCATGACTCATTTACAAAATAGTAGCGCGTTTAATAAATTAATTTTAAATTTTTGATAATTAACTAGTTATAAAATTCTCTACAGGATTTTTGAATTGAATGACTCATTATCAATAAGTCAATGTTAAATAATTTTTAATATTTTAATCCTTTTTTGAACCTTGTATATACACTAACATATGAAGATAGAAAATATTTATTCGTTTTTTTTGTGGATTTTTGTTAAATCTATCAAGTTTTTGAATTATTGGTATTTCTTCTTCTAATATTAGGATAAACAAATTGTCCTCAGAATGAAGGTTAGATCTATGGCCGAAACGTATATTTTAAAACATTTTTTTTATTTATTTATTAGTATTTTTCTTGAATGGTATATCACTTCCCCGTGAAGTAGTAGTTGAAATAGTTTATTACTCGCCTCAGGCAGCTTTATATCAAGCAGTAGTGACATCGGTTTTCACACCTTGGTAGCAATATGTGTTCAAATAAATATAGCCCTTACCCAGGATTGTTGCACCATGAAACATTTCAGTATTACAGAAATTATTGAAATTTGTTTCATAGAGACTGGACAACTCTTTAGATAGCCATATATGAAACCAACGTAGTTAAGTTAAATCACCACTAGATAATTGTATGATGAATTTCGATGTGTTTTTTATTAAAAATACTTATCACAATAATAATTATATTCATATTAGTTATTATCAAGTATATTTAATGTAACTATGTTCAAGATGAGTATCATTTGCTCTTACAAAAGCAAGAGTTGTCCTTGCGTAGCAGTTGATGTTGATATATGAGATACGCTCGTTTTTCTTGGACGACCGCCTAATCCATATCGCATTTTTTCATCCTTGCATCAAAATGCTTCGATTAAATTGCAAATTAAATATTACTAACGACTTTGACATTTTGATGACATTACGAAGGAACACTCAATTCTTTTAAGGACTCTTAATGACAAAGATACAAGGCCGGAACGTGTGCCGTTGTTTTAATTTTTTCTAAATGTACATTTATGATATAAAGTTTTTGCGAAGTCTTTTAACAACATTGTATAGAAAATCTGTCGTGCAAATGCTCAGAAAACCGCACATAACTTCGAAGTAGTCAATGCTGTCGGTGTTAAAAGTCAAATCGTCAAAGACGACGCTATTTTCATTAAAATGAGTCGGTTTTTTGCACCAGCTAATGTGCTTGTTGTTTATGCAATGCAAAGTTCGTTTTTATGATCGATAGTGCTGTACATAAAAGATAATTATTACACGACATTTATACTACATTTGCCATTTGTTTTAATGATGATATTATGTGCCTCTCATAAAATAGGAGCAAGTTCATATAAATTACATTTCAAATATTATGAAAAAAAATTAACCCATTATAAATTGATAGAGTTTTTTGAGCTCACGATTTATTATGCTGAGCATCTGGCAAAGAAGTTTTTAAATCAAATTTATAACAGAAGAATTTTAAAAATCGTAATCACTATATGTAGTTTTCTTTTATGATACTGTCAACACGACTGCAAAAAGCGACGTGTTTAGACTTTTTATTTAGGCTTAATAAACAATTAAATAAATATTATATTGTAGACAATTATGTAATACTTGCAAAATATTTCAACTGATTTGATTTCATTTTAGTTCTTATCGGAAATCATTTCAAAATATTTAACCGATTTCACGCAGTCAATCAGATTTTTAATTACCTTGGTTCTTATCATTATTATCAAGATCAGAAAAATTTTATTGGTTTGTATTCTATAATTAGCAATCGTTTTAACACAGATTTTTCGTATTCCAATAAAAGATAAAATACTTTTGGAAATATTTGAAATAGCGTCAAGCAAAATAAAATTAAGTTTTCAATTTAATATTTAGGGAGATTTTTTAACTTCTCGTAGGGCAAGTTATAATATTCGCAAAAAAATCGAAAATGAAAATTTTTATATATCTTTACGTTTTAAAACCTTCTGAACATTTTGGCATACCTTAGATAAAATGGATGTATGTGTGTGTGTGCGTGTATGTGTGTGTGTGTTCGGATACAAATTTTTGTCGAAGATTTCGGGAACACGGATGAAGCGATTTGAATATTTCAAAAAACATTCGATTTGTATTGATAAGGAGACGTGCTGACTAGTTTTTGGCGGAGGCAGATCTAGCCGTTTTAAAGATATGGGGCAAAAAGTGCCAAAAACGGTAACTCAGTTTTTTAGAGAACGGAGCGTCCGATTTAAATAACTCAAAAAACATTTTACTTGTATTAACAAGATAAAGAACTGATCAAATTTTCATAAAGGCAGGTCTAGCGGTTTCGGAGATCTCATGATAAAAGTAAAAAAAATGCCATTTAGCGGTCAAAAATGATCATTGGACATATGCACATCAAATTATCAGATATTTTATAGAGATTATAACAATAAGTATGAATTTTGTTTACATTTCTATGGGTTTCGTACCAGTGTTTATGCGTTAGACGGCGGCGCGGCGCTTACGCGCTTCGATATTTCGTCTCTATGCAGTTAAAGCAGTACGATTGCTTTGAAAAAAAGTTCAGAATTTCCAAAATATTTCAAAATAAATTTTTTTCAGAAAGTCTTTTTTTTCCAAAAAAAAGTAAGTTTTTGTCAAAAATTTATAGTTTTTCAATAATCTAATTTTTTTAGAGTAATTTTTTTCAAAAATGTTAATCTTTTTAAAAAGGATGATTTTTGGTACGAGAAGTTCCAGCAATTTGCCTTAAGGCACGATGCCATGCGCCTCACTGGTTAATTTTAATAAATTCATGTACATATAATATATCGGATATAACATAGAAAAAGTTTTTTTGCATAAAATGCATCAAGCACGATATAACAAACTAAAGTAAGCAATAATAAGGGTTTAGTAGTAAAAAATAAAAAGTAAAACTTACTTATAATTTGCTGAAATGAATAATCAAAATAATGATAATCCATAAAATGAGTCTATGGTACAATACTATAATCCTCAATTTAACATCTCTTTTCCTTGCTGGACAAAGAGTAGGATTTGGACTTTACAATTAGTTCTGTAACTGTATATGTTTAAATCTTGGTAAAATACTTTTTTCAGTAAATCAGTAAGTTAAAAGCACTTTAAAAATTGTATTTTTAGTTAAAATGTGATATAAAATTTTATAAATATAATTTTGTTACATATTTATTCATTTTTATTTATTTATTCATAAGCAAGCTGTAATCAATAATAATAAATATTATTTCAGGCTCTTGTCAAGCTTATTCATAATTAATACTTAAAGAAAAGTAATTTTAAAATAATATTATATAGTATTTTAAATATAATATGTTAAATACTGTTTGTGTATGATTATCATTATAAATCATTCATGATTACAATTAAGGAGTTATTACATTCAAAAAATGGAAAGTATTTTAAAAAATATTTCATTGTTAAAATAAATGTTTTTACTCTAATTTAAAGTTAGCAATTTTGGCAATTGTTCAAACTGCAATTTTTTTTTCCAAATTTGTAAAATATATACTGGGAATCGCGTTGATTAGTTTTTGGTAAAGATCGGCCGGGCCGTTCTTTCGTAATTGAATGCAGTAAACTTAATCAATTCTGATCAGAATCTATGCCAAAGCAAATGTACGTACAGTGGTATTTCGTATGTAGCTACAGATTACAGTCGACGTCCACAATTAAATAAAATATATTTCCAGAACACAAAATAGATAAAATGAAATATGTTAAACAAGCTGATATAAGTTATACAATTTCAATTATTATAATTATGTTTGGAAGACATCAATTTGAAATGGTACTGATTATTTTTTATTCAAAGCGAAAATGTCAATTTAGAAATAAACTGTTCATCTTCAGTTTATTCAGAGATTGAAAAGATGAAAAAAAAACATAAATGTAAAATGAAATAGATGGATATATAAGAATTGTTTCATAATCTCTTATACAAAGACCCCTGTCTGACTGAGATATGAAAATATTATGTCAATAATTAAAAAAAAAGTTGTACATTTAAATAGCTGAATCATAATTCTTATTGATCAAGTTGATTATTTATACGTTTCGGTACGTACATGCAACTTGCAACTTACAACTAGTTTATTTTGTGCCTGATAATGAGATACTATTAATACATTTAAATTCGATCTTATACAAATATATATTACATTATCGACAATTCATCTATCCGCGTGTCCACCTCTAGTAGAATCGTTCCTAGAGTGTCGGGTATGCAAAACTATCCGTGATAAGTGTATTACAAGTACCCTGGTAGTCGCATAAACTGGGCTTGAAAAATAAAATAACACATCGCAAACATCACATAACATAAGATACGTCAACTGGGTCAGTCAGTCGGATTATGCAATGCCGATCTGTAATGAGATATTTATACGTACATATGCTCATATACCAGGTACTTACTTTACTTCATGTTCTCAATGATATAACATCCAAGCAGAAATTGTAATCGCAATTCGAAACCGCAATGTGCCGCGACCGACGGGACAAATGGACTTATTTTATTCTGCAGACCGCCGATGAAAAATGTAATTTGGTCAAATCAAAACATTAACGACATCACATCTCGACCGATATGTGATGTCGTTAATATTTTGATCAAATTACATTGTACTTACACTCTGTTTATTAGATCATGTAAAATTATATTGATTGCATATAAATTTAATCAAAATACCTTGATTTGTAATAGCAAGTTATGCAATAAGTAATTAATTAAAATAACATTATAGTTTAAAGTCTTATGTCACTAATTTATATTCTACTAGCTATACATTTTCATTTAATATTCATATAATAATTTACTAATTATTTTATTTCAATTGATTAAATTTAAATGATTATAAATTAAAAAACATTATATAATATTTAATTTAGTTTTAGTCATGACACGTATCAAATCGCATTATGTTTATGAAAAATGTATGGGTAAAACTAAATGAAAGTGGCATTTTGCCTTACAGCATGTAGTTTCCGAAATGTATTTATTTTCTTATATTTTAACTGAAATCAGAACCTTACATCCTACATATTACTGCGTTAAAACTTCTCCTTAAGTGGTTTTTTTCCCAAGGTTGATCTACCAATATGTTGTTATGTTGCAATATTATATTGTTCTTTAACTTCCCGTAGGGTAAGTTATAGTAATGGGCCAAAAATCGAAAATGAAAATTTTTGCATGTCTTCACGTTTCAGAGGTTTTTGAATATTTTGGCATACCTCATTTTCAGAAAAAATGGAAGAGTGCGTGTATATATATATATATATATATATATATATAGTTAATTCAATCGATTCCTATTGATCGGGAGATGCGCTGATTTTATTTTGGTGAAGGCAGGTCCAGTGGCTACGGCGATATGGAGGAAAAGGTGCTAAAAATGACAGTTTTTACACAAAACGGATCAACCAATATAAATTATCCAAAAAATGTTCGATTTGCAAAGATGGTTAGGAATGGTGATTAGATTTTGGTAAAGCCATTACGAAAATAAGGAGCTAATTGTGCAAAAAATGGCAATTGTGTTGACAAAACTATTGCTTCTGGAAAAAGATTTTTTTAATTTTTTTTTTATTTTTCAGAAAAAAAATTGTTTTGAATATCGAAAAATTATTCGGATTTTAATTATAATTCTAACTAAAGTTCAAGTTATATAATCTATTGAAAACATTTAATATTCCTCGTATACTTGCCTCGATATTAAGTAAAATTTGCCTTAAGGCACGATGCCATACACCACTAGTTATTATTAGAATTCATCTAAATGAGCTGACTTATTATCCAATTTGATGGAGCATTGCCCGGGAAAATATATTTTCACTTATAATTAGACATATGTAAGATTTTTAAAATCTATATTTAAAATCTATATTTCATATTTAACATATTTAGGATTTATATTTTGAAGTAAAAATTGATATGGCTACTGCTCGATATAGGGATTGTCCGTAACGTGGAATCGAATTCAGTACAAGAAAAAATAAACCTTCAATCTTAGATATAAATACATTACCAATTCTTGCTCCTGGCAATTTCTATTTAATTTCGAATAGTCTGCCATTTCTAAGTAATTTTTTCATTTGTTTCACTCAAATCAAAATTTTAATATGCATTTATCATCAGAAAATTACATATATTAAAAGATCACTGATTGTCTATAGTTTTATATTAAATGTTTGTTTTGTTTAATGAATTCAACAATATTATTCACTTTAATTTTAAGCAATATGAAATGTTACAATAATAATAGCAATATAAATCTTATATTAAATGTTAGTATGTTTTTTAATTAGTAGATATTTTATATCTGCAAAAAATTAAAATAGCTATAGAAATCTTCACATCTGCCATATAAATTAAACTTTAAACACTTTAAATTAGGAAATATTTTTATATATACAGTCTTTATAATTATATCACATTATTTGTCTGTTAGTTTGAAAAGTTTATAATGTTATGAATAAAATACACAAATATTGCAATGCTGATAATATTTATAAAAACGAATATAAATGACAGCAAGTTTGACAACCTAACAAACAGATATGAAGTGATCGAAACATTGGGAAACTTCAGAGCTGTGCAAACATAAATGAAGTTGGTCACAGTTCACAGCTATCGTTGGTACCCCGAAATTTAAATATGGCGTTTACCAACTGGTCATTACGGTTTGATTTGATAACATCTGCGCAGGTTGCAACCCTGGATTTACAAATGTCACAAAATGGTGATTTGTCAATAATTAAATCTATTCTAACTCTTAGTTTTTCAAAGTTTTGTTAGAAAGCCATGTCATTTGTAGTGCATTGATGTATTTCTACAGACTCAACATTTCTAGTAAAAAGTGCAAGCAAATAGTGATAAACATATTATAAGAGTGAAACTAAATACGGTAAACAACAACCTGATAAGTACAATGGACCGCTTGGTAAGTTTTATTTTAATACATTGTATTTTTATTTCTTATTTGTACATATATGTCATTTAATGTGTTTATAATTTTTTAAATTGTAATATTCATATTCCGCTTTGTGGTATTGTGATTTTTATTCATTAAGTTTGTTAACACAGACAAGGTTCAAAACAAAATGGTTGACTATTATAATTACTTGTTTGTGCCTATTTAGGGCCACTCGTACGAGATCAATAGAATTATACCTTCATAGTCGTATATTGTTTTTTTTAACGAATAATTTTATTAATTATCAACAATACTTTTTTTATAACAAATATAAAGTTTGATAACTTTATTTGAAAACGACAGTACAAACATAAATGAAATTGGTCACAGTTCACAATGATGGTTGGTACCGCACATTCTGAATACGCCGTTAACCAACTGGTCATAACGGTTTGATTAATCATCTACGCAGGTTGCAACCCTGCATTTGCAAATGTCACAAAATTGTTATTAGTCAACTAAATCTATTCTAACCTTTAGTATGTCAAAGTTATGTTATATTGTTAGTATCCAATGCAATTTGTGTTACATAAGTGCTTTAATAGGGACTTATCATTTCGTATAAAAATACTAACAAATATTGATTAATATATTAAAAGAGTGAAATTAAATATGGAAAACTGCAATTGCGACTTAAGACCTGCTATGGTGCGCTTGGTAAGTTTTATTTATTTTTATTCTACAATTATTTCCTATTACTGAGAATGTGTTATTTAATATACAGATTCATTCGAAATATAATATTTTTATTTAGCTCAGTAGCATCGCGAACTTTTATCATTAAGTTTGTGGATTATCAACACAGGCTAGGTTTAAAACAAAATGGTTGACTATTATGATTTATTATTCGTACATAGTAATTATTTAGGGCTACTCGTACTAGATCAATAGAATTATACCTTCATATATTACTTTTTTCTTTTATTAATTAATTTTATTATCTATCTACGATATCTGTTATATGAAACAAATTGTAAGGTCAAATAGTTTTATAAAAGGTTCAAATAGGTTTTAAACAAAAATGGTCAAAAAGTTTTATAAAAGAATACCGGGAGGGTGTTATATCGTTAGTAATTTTTGCATCCAATTATTTTACGTAACGTTTCAAGCAATCCAGCAACGATTTTTCTCATTAATAGAATATTATTTTAATTGCACATGGCTGTTTAATCAAACACTTTATATAAATGAATCATTGTCTAATCTATTATAAAACATAAAAATCAAATCAAATACCAAATATCAAGATAAGGTAAAAATCCAAAAACTCACGTTGAGTTGTTTTCATTTCTCTTTATTTTAATTGTCATTTTTTAGCATTTACCAACGTTATTTTGTATTATATATCCTGTACTATTCTATGTTTCACATATCAATTTTCTACATTCATCATTTTTAAATTTACATCTTATTTTATTCAATTTTTACAAATATTTTTTGCTTAGCAGTGCCCGAGGAATACTTTCAATTGAAAATGTATTTCTTTATTCATAATTAAAAGGGAATATTGTTATCTGCTTCAATCTTGCGGGATTTGAATACGAATCCTCGTGGCTGCAAGGCCAAATTTTTAACAACGTTATTTCAGTCGTTCCTTACATTGCACTAACATTGTGCTAAATTTTATTTTGTATTTGTACTCAGTTTGTTTATAACAAAAAAATAATTTCATGAGTAGGTCTTGATGTTTTTATCATGGAAAATATTACAAGGATAAAATTCCCATTGGCAAGAATTTTGAATTTTAAATAAAATCAAAAAAGTACTCAATGATTATTCGAAATTAATCTGCTTTTAAATTATCAAATTATAAGGACATACATACATGTTTCCGATTACCTTAAGTTTTTTTCGGTCTTATTTTGATATTTCTCATTAATCCGCATTCAAGTTCGTAATTCAACATGTTAAAATTATTTCAATGTCGGCGAATGCTGTACAATATTTTTCTGCTAATGTTCTACGCATATACAATTAATGATTTTTTGTTATTTTTCATTGATTTCAATCATTTTGCTGACGCGTCAGCAGATTTGTGCAAATCTTGCTAACTAATCTTCATCATAAGAAGACGCAGTTAAGTAGACCCGCACTTGTATCATAGACTAATTTTGATTTATTAATTGTTTCAAAAAATTAAAAACTTTGGACAATGTTTTAAGAATTGATTCTTACATGCGCACACACACACACACATACATCCATTTTTCTTAGGTATACCAAAATGTTCAAAAGCCTTTGAAACGTGAAGATATATAAAAAATTTCATTTATAATTTTTTTTTTGCCGGGGAGAGGGGTGAAGCTAAAAAATTTAATATAATTTTAAAATAAATACTATTTAGGATAAAACTCCGTTTTTGTAAATAAGTATTTTTTTAAAAATTAGAGTTACTGACTAAAAACTTTATTATTTGATTATTATCTTATATTTTTGGAACTATACGTTTTTTCAGCTTTCAAACTTACAATAAGATTTTTGTTCAATTTTTCATATTTAAAAATAATTAGCACATTCATTCGCATTATACCAGGCATCAAAAAATTCATTTTTATAATTTTTGTTAATTTTAGTAAAATTGAAAATAATAGAAGTTCAAAATTATGAATGTGAGAGGCTATTTTAACCCGCGTTTTTCGTATAAGCATACTAGTTGTACATAACATTTTCTGATATCTGATGAGTAGTTGTAATTATATTATCAAGTAAGAGCGAAGAATCAATATAGAATAGCCCTATACTTTTCGAAAACTCGGGATAATCTAGAACAAAAAAATATCTAAATCCGGGACAAATATTGCTTTTAGAAAAACCCGGGACACAAGGTGAAAATCCGGTACTGCCCCGGCCAAACTAGGACGTATGGTCACCATAGTATAAGTGGGTTTTTATAATATATGATTGAAATTTGTAAACCGAATGAATTTATTTAGAAGATTTTTTGAAATAGGCGTACCATAAGGAGACTCATTTTAATCGTAATTTTGTAATATAAATTTTGTGTCTTCTGCCTGTTCAGTGCATAGATCTAACACAAAGTTTTTTCTTTTTCAATATATTTGAACAACAATTTAGAATATTTCAATACTGAAAATTTTTCTTTTGATTTGCAATAACTCGGAAAAAACTATTTTCCTCATTTAAAAACTTCTATGGATGCAAATTTTAGCATAGATCTTCAAGTGAAGATCTGCAAGTTGGGTATAAAACCTGAAACCTTTTAGTCAAAAGCCAATGCCCTCACACGGAACCATTCAGAAAATAGGCCTACTTTCTATGCTTTCCTTTCTACATAATCTAATAAGCATAAAAACTAATATATTCTATCATAAAGCTTAAAATTCAATCGAAAATAATAATTAATACAGTGATGAAAATAAACCAGACTTCGACTCTTTATAACGCCATATATTTTTTACCAATTTAACGATCTTTTTCTGACGTCATTGAAGATTGATTCTTTACACGTATATATAAAAGAACGGTTTTTTATTCCATCTTATTTCTTGCAAGAATCATATGACGTGTGCTTGAATTTTTTTCATACTGTTTCGAATCATAAATCGAGTCGAGTGCTATCAGGAAACAAATACTAATTGAGAAACAAACATCGTCGCAGACTTGTTTCAAAGCAAATTTGGACAGTCATTTTAGGCAGACATAATGTCTACAGGACAAAAAATATGTATTAAAATTATAAACAAATCAATATAAATTTTCGAATCACGATTGACTCGTATGAGGTATACATACATAGTTAGAAATCTTTTACATACAGTATTCTGGGTTATATAATATTAATGCATTTCCAAAATAATGCTACTTACTTTTTTGAGCTTTTCCGTGACTCCGTGGTAAGAGGTTGGTCTAGCAACCGCAGGCCCCAGATTCTGATAATAATATAAGTTTTCATTCAGAATTAGAGATCTGAAATATGACTTGAATTCAATATATTGTTACAAATATCAATACATAACAATTTCGAAAAATTTAATAAGAATCTTATCAAAAGAAGAATGGTCAACCACTGAGTTGTCTTCGAATACCAAATTAGAGAGTTACATCACGATAGCTTCTGAAACACAAAGTTCTGATTTCTCTTCAAATAGGAAGAAAAAAATTAATTTGTCTTAAGACATTTCGAATATAAGTAAAAACTTTTTGAAGAAAGAAATTTTATTCGTTAATATTTAATGATCAAAAAAATCACCCAGAATACATAATTGTAAAAGAAATTGTTTCTGGCTTTGTAACATCCTGTTTTATCTTACATGTTAATTTATAAATATTTATACTATGGTATGGTAACCAATTTTTAACTTCCCGAAGGAGAATTTCATGTTTTCATAAAAATATCCGATTCGCTAACTTTATGTTTTCTCGACGTTTCAAGCCATTCTGAGTTGAATGAGCCCAAATTTGGAAAAAGTATTTGTGTGTGTGTGTGCGTGTATGTGAACAGATTTTTTGCCGTAAGTCGCCGTTTTCTCAAAAACGGTTCGACCAATTTCAAATATTTAAAAGCCATTCGATGTTTCGCAATGAGGACTAGCGTTTCTGAGTTTTGTGCGACGATCGTCCAAGCCGTTTCTTTATAAATAGCAGAAAAGTGACAAAAAATTCGTCTACGTTTTAGCCCGCAATTCTGAATCGATTCTGAAAATTCAAAAACCGTTCAAAAGATATTGGGTGGGAATCGTGCTGATTAGTTTTTGGTAAAGATCGGCCGGGCCGTTTTCTTGTAATGAAGATTAAAAAAGAAATCGACGATTTTTATGATTTTTTTGACGGTAGATATCATAGTCTTCTAGATCATAATAAAATATTACCGCCGAACGCCGACATCTCGTTTAGCTTTAAAAATTCGTCAAAATTTGCAAAAATTCGTATCGTTTTTTTGGCATTTGTCAAAATTACACTTTTCATCGGCGTTTTCTCAAAAACGCCTGAACCGATTTCAGAAATTTAAAAGCCATTCGATGTATCTCAATGAGCACTATTGTCAGTTTTGTGAGACCATCTGCTGAGCCGTTTCTTTGTAATTTGAAAAAGAGTTAAACTTTTCGTTCACATTTAAACTCATTCTACCGAATCGATTTTAAAAAATCAAAAAGGGGGAGGGGGGGTCAAAAATTCTTAAAACGTCGATCACGTGATTAAAGGACGCCCCCTGACTAGATTTTTTGAAAAAGATCTTCTGGCAGTTGCTTTATAATTAATTCGATAACCCCTATTATTGATATTTCTTTCACCGATTTTGATGAAACTTAAAATAATATGGCTCTACGACAAGTGGTTTATTTTTTTAAACATATCGAATTTTTGTAAACGTTTCTATCGAAATAGCAGATAAGTGCAACATTTTTCGTACGCGTTTTAACAATAAATCCTTGAATATATATATCATTTGGCAATCGTGCTGATAAGGTTTTGCGAACAAAAGGCAGGCCGTTTCTGCATAAATCTATAGTATCTTTTTTGACTTTATTATTTACTCTTATATACCTAAATAGTATTGGCTATGTACGAATATTTATATATATTATTTATTTCACTAAACTAATTCACCTTGTTAATAATGTCCCATTTAGACTTTTTTTCTAATTCGATCACTAACGGACTAAATTATCTATTCTGAATTAAAATATTTAATTTGTATGCTAGGCACGAATTAATGCGATGCATACTTCGTGGTTTAGATAAGCGCCGAATTAAACACATAATCAATGTCATGTTTAATCTTTTTTTTCACGTTAATAATTTGAAGTGCTCGTCAAAATCTGGCAATGCCCTTTACTATAAAAAAGGTCTCAATGTTTATATTTTTTTATGCGGATGTTATTCTTAATTATGCTTTTATCGCATTTTGTTGATAAAACATTTAAAAAAATGTTTGACAGATTGTTGGGATGTCAAATTAGACAGATGTTGTTTTGTAGTTCTTTAATTAGATTTTTGGAATTAGATATATCTTAAGAGCGTAATATCAAAAATAAAACATGCATTATAGTTCTTGCCTTGATTCAATGGAACAATAAATTTATTTATGCTGATATAAAACATAAAATTCAAATTTATTCTTTTATATATATATATATATATATATATATATATTATATATATATATAAAGAATATATTTATATATATATATATATATATATATATATATATTTAAAATTTGCATACATATTTACTAAATTCTTTGATTGCCGGTGACAAATAATTGCAAATTACGAAGAGCTGGTTTTACAAGTGGGTTTATACTAACATTTTCTAAATGAAGATTTTAAAAAAATATCGACGAGAAACAAAGGTTTAAGTTCCCTAGTGGCGGACACCTAAGGTTATTTATAAATAAATCAAAAAATATTTTACGAAATGTTTATTAAATTATAATTTATGTTAGATAACACAGTTAGAAATCAAAATAAATTAACAAAACCGCAATCTTTGCTAAAAATAATTAATACAATCAATCAAACTTTGGTATCAAAAGTGGACATTTCAAAATAACCAGCATTGAACGCATATGTAGCCATCTCCACACTCTGGAATGTCCATGCACATGGGTCTTTGACGAATATTCGTAAATATTGCAAAAAGTCACTATTCATGTACCTTTTTAGCTGGGCCACAACGATGCTTTCAGCTGGTGCATTCACCATAAGCTTTTCATTCTTTGACTAGGAAATACGAAACTCACAATTAGCACTCACACAGAACAAAACTAATTAATTGGAATAAATTACATAAATTCTCACAAGAAATATCAATATGTTTACTGCCTCGCACTAAGGGACGACTTCGTGTCCGGTGCTAAGAGATGACATTTTCGTTCATTTGAGGGCACCTACTAAAATTGGTTAAAAGATCTAATAATATTCTACCATTTTACGGATAACAATCAAGTACAACTTTTATCTTTACATTCCACTCAAATGTAAATGCGTAAATATGCTAGAATTATTTCCATTGATATTTAGGTGACGCCGTGATTTTGCGCCTAAAACAGGAAGAATGTCCTCTACTTGATGCTGTCCGGCGTTACGGGACCCCCTACCTTTACATAAAAATAAATGCATACTTTTTCCAATTTTGTATCTAACTGTTTAAAATAGCCTAAGTTGTTGAGACAAATTTAAAATTTGTTTATCAGATTTTCTAGTGAAGACATTTTTTCGGGATGGATAAGATTGATATGGCAATATCTTAAATAACAATTCTAGAAATTGTGGAGAGTTCGATGCAAAAACCCTATTCTCTAGTATATCCGTTCTAAGAAGTCGTAAGTTTTTTATACTCGTAATTTCTTCAAAAATTTTGAGAATTAAGAAATTAATATCCGTCACTTATCTTTTAGTATACCTTTTAGTAAAATTGGTCGATCTATTTCTTCATATGGTTGCTCCACATTATAGTGATATCCCAATGTTTCGCGTACAAATTAAATGTAATTTAGTTAGATATATAGCAGAATAAGCTTTCTAACGTGAGATAGAAGTTTCGTTTAAAAATTGAAATTTATGTATATAAAACTTCAATATTGTTATTCATTTTGGCAGCAGAAAAGTTATGTTTGATATGCCAATAGAATAGCATAGAGATTTAAAACTTTTCAATTAATTTTTTGAGGAAACCAATAAGTAAAAGCTTAATTATTATTAATGCTAGTATTGTTATCAATATTTGTATATAAATATACAAATATTTTAGAAATGTTTGTTTAAGTTCATACTGAACAATTTCATTAGTAAATACAGACAGATATTTAAATAAATACCAAAGAATTTTTGTTTTACTGAGGCGTCATTTTAATCATTCTAAATTTATGGTAACTATACTTTTTTTTGTAATATTTTTTTATGAAAAATTACAACTTTACTCTATAGATAAGCGATGATTATTTAAATGTGACTGAATTCATAGCTAACTTTCATATTATATTAATTCATGTTTAATTTGAAAATGATAAAACACCCACGTCGTAATATACACGTCACAAATAACAAAATTAAACGACCTTCGATTTATTGGAAATTTTATATCAATTGTTCTCTGTTTATCATAATTTCGAAGGTTAGTGATTGTACATCATTATGTTGCCGGAAAATCCATTTTTTGGGGTTCCAGTCTTATATATTGTTTTGAATGAACTTTTACAATGGGTTAAATGACTTTCAAGATTTTTGGTTAAGAAAAAAATTTATTCAAAATTTATAGCAAAACCGACGTAAACAAAATTTATAACAATCATGATTATTCAATTCCTATGTCAATCATAAGAATTTTATTAATTTCAATTTGAAGACTCATTCATTAATCAAATATATTATTGTAAAACTAACTAACAACTGCGTTGTCGTTTCTAATTGTTATACGAAATAATTATATAAAGGTAAATAAATTTATTTTTTTCCAATTGGTAAATAACATAAGGTACTTTTTGTTGATAACTTTACGAAGATTCAATTATCGAGAGGAAAAATAGCATTTTTTTCACAATTTGTGATGTTGAATTAAAAACAATATAAATCTTAAGATTAGAAATGATGACGTGATTGTACATCAGTCCTAATGCAAGCATATAAAGTTTCGATTAGCAAAAAACGATGTCGATAAAAGTATAGATGTGACCAGTAGCGGCGCTAGGCGTCGGCGGTGTCGGCGGCCGCCGACGGCCTCGCGCTTCCAGGGGCCTCGCAAGAGGCCCCGAAAAAAAATTTATTATTAACTTCCCGTAGGGTAAGTTATAGTAATCGCAAAAAAATCGAAAATGAAAATTTTTATATATCTTTACGTTTCAAAGGTTTTTGAACATTTTGGCATACCTTAGAAAAAATGGATGTATGTGTGTGTGTGTGTGTGTGTGTGTATGTATGTATGTATGTATGTATGTATGTATGTATGTATGTACGTGTGTGTATGTATGTGCGGATACAAATTTTCGTCGACGATTTTGGGAACATGAATGAAGCGATTTGGATAATTCAAAAAACATTCGATTTGTATTGATAAGGAGACGTGCTGATTAGTTTTTGGCGAAGGCAGTCCTAGCCGTTCCGAAGATACGGGGCAAAAAGTGCCGAAAACGGTAACTCAGTTTTTAAGAGAACGGAGCGTTCGATTTGAATAATTCAAAAAACATTTTACTTGTATTGACAAGATGAAGAATTGAGCAAATTTTCATGAGGGCAAGTCTAGCGGTTTCGGAGATCTAACGAAAAAAGTAAAAAAAAATGCCATTTGGCGGTCAAAAAATAATCATTAGACATACGCACCTCAAATTATCAGATATTTTATAGAGATTTAACGATAAGTATAAATTTGTTTTACATTCCTATGGTTCCGTACCAATGTTTATCCGTTAGACAGCGACGCGGCGCTTACGCGCTTTATATTTTCTCTATGCAGTTAAAGCAGTACGATTGCTTTGAAAAATAGTTCAGATCTTCCAAAATATGTCAAAATAAATAAAACATTTTTTTTTCAAAAAAAAAAAAAAATAATAAATAATTTTTTTAAAAAAAATATTTTCTTAAATTTTTTTTTCAAAAAAAAGTAATTTTTTGTCCAATTTATAGTTCCTCAAAAATTTTATTTTTTCGAAGCAAAATTTTTTCAAAAATGTTAATCGTTTTTAAAAAAATAATAATTTTTGGTACGGGAAGTTCCAGCAATTTGCCTTAAGGCACGATGCCTCAATTGCCTTAAGACAGAATTCCACTTACAGCTAGTTTTAAGTTTACTTTATAATTTTTATTTAGTTTTTTTATGCTGATCTGCGAATAAAGAAGGTGATTAGTGGTTTACGGGCACTTTCATTTTACTCTCTTATCTCTTATGGACACTGTCGACTAATATCGTCTGTCATCACTATAAATTATTAAATCTAAATAACTTCGCGCAAGACGGCTAATTTTCTGGTTGTTTATATTTGCGTGTTTCTTATGTGAGCATAATGTAAATCATTATTCCACTTGGGAATACAAATGAGTAGTTATCTTAACAGTAAATAGATGATATTCGAGGAATAAAATTAATCAATGCTCCATCAAAATTGATCAATGAGAAATAATAATGGTTTAAATTTTTTTTAAATAAATATTATAAATACTGTTAATTTGAAACTAATCATTGTTTCACGCCGTCAACACAAGCAATATATTTTTTTTAAACATTCTAATCGGATGATGACTTCTTCCAAGTTCACCAAATTGATTGATAACCTTTTAACTGTTAACCGCTGGACCTGCCTTTGCCAATTTATCAACAGAAATCGAATGTTCTTTCAATCATTTAAATCGGTTGATCCGCTCTGATGCCGTCGACTAAATTAGATTTTTAAATAATCCGACATTTCGACATTTCTGAACCGATTTTGAAAATTCAAAAATTCTAAAGTTTCAGTTGGCTATCGTGTTGATTAGTTCTTCGTAAAAATCTGCCCCGCCGTTTCTTCGTAATTAATTGTAGAATTTAAAAAAACAGATAAAAATTATAGTCTAAACTAACATAAATTTTATGAAACTACAATAAGTGATCAATTATAAAAATTTATTAAATTTTGGAATAATGGCCCGATCTTTTAGGTTATGCCATGTGTACAATTCTATGTGCGGATTTGTGCACTCAAGTTGTTATGATTATAGATTTTTTAATCAAATTCATCAATTGTAGATTGCAAAATTTGGTCTAATTAGTTATTGATTAAGTCGGTGGTTTCTAATCATTTTCATTCAGAAAGACTTGAACAGTCAAAAAATTATAAAATTAGCTAATCGAATAATTTGGCAAAAAAGAAACTACTAATATGTGTTTTACTAATATCTGAAGAACGAACTTTTTTTGCCGTTTGTTTTAACTTGTGCAATTTTGTCTATTTCAATTAGTGTAATTATTTGATTAAAATATATCTCATACTTTCGTTTAACAATAATTATTTTTTAACTTTTTAACATCGATGACGTGCTGATTAGTTTTTGGTAAAGGCAGAATAAATCGTTTCTAAGATACGGGGCAAAAAGTGACAAGATGGTAATTCAGTCTTTGAGAAAACAAAGCGTCTGATTCGAATGATTCAAAAAACATTTTATTTGTATAAACAAAATGAAAAACTGATTAAATTTTTAGAAAGGCAGATCAAGCGCTTTTGGAGATCCATTAAAAAAAGGAAAAGAAAAGCCATTTGACCGACAAAAATGATCATTAGACATACGCGCATCAAATTATCAGATATTTTATAAAGATTTAAGTAATAATTGCAAATTTTGTTTACTTGTTTATGCGTTCCGTACCAATGTATAACCGTTAGACCGCAACGCGGCGCTTACGCGCTTCGACATTTCGTCTCAAGGAGGTAACAAAGCGTGATTGCTTTGAAACAAAGTTCAAAATTTTCGGAAAATTTCAAAATAAAAATAAATATTTCAATTTAGAAAAAAAGTCAATTTTTTTCAAAGTTTTCAAAAAAATCTTTTATTTTTAACATTTAAATGACGGCACGGAAAGTTTTAGTAATTGGCCTTAAAAAAGGGGGGCCTCGCAAACGAATCTCGCCGACGCCTACGAATGGTCTAGCGCCGCCACTGGATGTGACTACAAATAAATGATCAAATCCAAAGATATTATTATTCGATGTAAATTTGCAAATAGTTTTTGAGATATCGGTGTGAAATATATCTGTAACAAATATTTATTTATTTTGGTAGACTTATCTGAAAGTAACATATTTATGATGGCTCCGTCCTGTACAATTAATTTCAAAGTTCTGATTTCTTATGCTTCCGGGTTACTCAATTCATACCTATTATTTTTTCTAACTTCCTCTATCAGGTGAGAAAATTTGAATAAAACAGAATATTTAAAATCACGTTATCACGTGTTTAATTTACGTAACAAATATTACCAATTAACACACTTAAAATAGTATAAAATTCTTGAGGATACACATATGTAAGTTATTGCACAATATACTAAAATTTCGAGTTTTAAGCATCCAGAGATAGATCAGAATGCCGTTGTTTTGGTTTAAACTGACATCGCTTTAGTGTTGTCCAAGTGATTTTCGATGGCAAATTGCTTCCCGTACCGCAGCAAAAAATATCCCTTATATTATATATATATATATATATATATATTTATGTATATGTTTACAGAAAAGTAAATAAACAAAACTTAATATTATTCAAAATTAAATTCAAAAACAAAAATTTAAATTTTGATATAAAAAGATTTTTTTGTCTTTCCTCGAAAGCAATTGTTTCGTCTACTCAAGCAGAAAGTTTTTTGAATCATGCAAGTCGGATGCATAGTTCTCTTAAGAACTGTCATATTTTGCGCAATTAGAACCTTTGCCAAAAACTAACCACCTCTTCTTTTTATCACTACGAAAAACTTGATTTTATTTTCTGCACTCTTCGCTTCGTATATCCTAAACGCCTGGACCTGTCTTTGCCAAAAACTAATAAGCACATCTCCCTATCAATATAAATCGAATGTTTTTTAACCATTTAAATCGGTTGATCCATGCGCCCGAAAACGTGGACGACAAATTGTATCCATGCATACATATACACACACGTACCCACACTCACACACATCCATTTTTTCTAATATATGCTAAAATGTTCAGAAATTTTCCAGAAAAATGTAAAGTTATGCAAAAAATATTAATTTCGATTTATAGACGATTACAATAATCGTCCTGCTGGAAGTTACAAAATTATTTGAGACTGTTGTTATTTGAGACACTCTATAAAAATTTATCATTTATAGTCAGAATCTTATTAAGAGTTGTATAGGTAATATATATAGTAGAAAAATATTTATTTTCAAAAATATTATTTTACAATTTGTTTTTTATAGAAATTGCAATTTTATGTATTGATTATGTGTGAAACATTTCGTTTATATAAATATAGTACCACCTGCCAAAAATGGTATTTATTTGGATATTTTAGCTATTTCTACATTTTCTATTATTTATTGGCATATTCAATTAGTTCCACAATTTCAATGTCGTAATCATTAGTTTTCACTTCACCTAATTTTTACTAATTTGACTACAATTTGTTTTTCGTGATGTGCAGTATTTTTTGTTCAGCTGAAACGTATAATCAAAAATTTTCATCCATTAATCAAAATTTCTGTTTAAATAATAACATTGTTGAAACATCTTAAATAAACTTCTTCATTGTTGAAATATCTTAAAAATTCCTTCAACATTACTGATCAAAA